>NW_027673628.1:60000-70000 GCF_964194415.1 Vipera berus
AAAAAAGGGACGGGGGGGCAGTTTTCCCCTCGACGGCCATTGCAGCCTCCCTCTGGTCACGTGACCGGAATTCAGAGGCTCGGCAACTGACTCGGATTTATGACCGTCTCAGAGTCGGGCGATCCGCTTTTGCGACTTTCTGACCAGTAAAGTCGGGGGGAGGCCAGATTTCCTCAACAACGGTGTGACTGACTTAACAAAGGCAATGATTCACTTAACAACCGTGGCCAGAAAGGTGGTACTCTGGGCAAAGTTCACTTAAAGACTGTCTCACTTAGCAACAGTGGGGAAAAATCTGTAGGCATCTGCTGAGGTTTGTAGAAATAGAGAAAGGATCCGTATTGGGCCCAGGAGATTCCTCACCTCAGGGGCTTCACCTGTCCTGACTTCCTCCCCACTTCCAGCTCACTTCCTCCCAGGAGGAAGTAGATTTGGGTGATTAGCCCGATGAGCAGGGCAGGGAACTTGTTGCCGACGACTTCAGCTGCCTCCGGCAAGGACAGGATGAAGCCCAGAACGTTGGTGGCCTAGACACGGGAGGAAAGGAGAGTCATTGGGGGCTCACCAGGTTACTTAGATCAGGGATCCCCAACCTACGGACCACGGACCACTCCGTGGCCTATTCACTCCATAAACCCCACTCCCTTCTAGCCCTGATGAGGTAACCTAGTTAGGGTAACGAAACGTCTGCAAGAAAACCACCAAGCTCAGAGAGCACCAAGGACCCCACAGTTCAGCCGTGAGCTACAAATATTTTCTTCTGTTCGTCTTAATTAATTAAATTTCTACACCAGCCATCTCAGCTGTGTGACACAGGGCAGTTTACGACAACGGAATAAAACAATATAAACACAGGAATAAAAACACAGATTAAAAGTATTTGAAACAAGACACGACATTCAGCTGCTTGGCTCTGCTGGTTTCTGTCATGTATTTTCTTAAATCAATCTTTTCTTAGTTATTTCTGTAAGCCACCCAGAATCACCATGAATGAGATGGGCAACCATATAGGTTTTCTCAATAAATGGATGAATGGATGGATGAATGAATGAATGAATGAATGAATGAATGAATGAATGGAAAAATGGATGAATGAATGAATGGTTGAATAAATGAAATGGATGGATGGATGGATGGATGGATGAATGATTGGATGAACCTATGGATGGATAGATAGGTGGATTAATGAATAAATGAAACAATGGATGGGTGGATGGATGAATTGATAGATGGATGGATGGATAAATGAACCAATGAATGGATGGATGGATGAATGAATGAATGGATGGATGGATGGATGGATGGATAAATGAACCAATGAATGGATGGATGGATGGATGGATGGATGGATGGATGGATTAATGATTGGATGAACCTATGGATCTATGGATAAGTGGATTAATGAATAAATGAAATGGATGGATGGATGGATGGATGGATGGATGGATGGATGGATAAATGAACCAATGGATGGATGGATTGATGGAAGGATTAATGATTGGATGAACCTATGGATGGATGGATAAGTGGATTAATGAATAAATGAAATGGATGGATGGATGGATGGATGGATCAATGAACCAATGAATGGATGGATGGATGGATGATTGGATGAACCTATGGATGGATGGATAGGTGGATTAATGAATAAATGAAACAATGGATGGACAGATGGGTGGATGGATGAATTGATAGATGGATGGATGGATAAATGAACCAATGCACGGATGGATGGACGGATACCAAAGCTGCTCTGCTTCTGGCAAGGAAGCCCACAGACGCTTCAACTTTCAGGGGGGTCTTTTGGGGGGTACCTTACCCCACCTTGCCCACCGCCTCCCTCCGACCAGGGCAAGCCTGCTCTTGTGCCTCTCACCAACTCCGAGGGGGAGGCCGCCGGAGGTGACCCTTTGCTCAGCCCTTCCCCCCTCCATCAGCCCTGCCCCACGTCTAGACAAAAGGAAAACAGAGTCGCTGGCTGACTGTTTACCGCAATTGGCATGATCGATTGGCTGTTTCGCCTGCTGGTGGTTTCCGAAACGGGGTCTTCGTCCTGGAGCCTTTTCAGGAGGGGCCTCATAATCTTCTTGCTAGCATAGGGGTCTGCAACCAGCGCCCTCCACATCTCTCTTGCCCTTCTGCAGAGGTGGGGAAAAATAGACTTGCACCAACCAGATGCTTTCCCCCTTCCAGAGGAGACTGCCAGTCCAGACGTAAGAAAGCTCCCGATGGAAGGAAGGAGTAGAAAACGGATGGAGCTTGCGGTGATGGCCAATTGATCGGCCTTAATCCAAGAAAAGAAATATACAGCTAGTTATCCCAAAGATGCTTTTTCACGAGGCAAGGGGACTTACTCGCTTCTTTCTTTTCTCCTTTGAAGACGTTTCGCTTCCCCTCCGAGAAGCTTCTTCGGCTCTGACTGGATGGTGGGGAAGGAAAGGACTTATATTCCTTGCGGACAGCTGGTCCTTTGCCTTCTTTGTGCGAGTCGCTCAAGCTCCCTGGAAGCTTCTCTGTGTCCTCAGGGTGCCCATCTTCGGTCTTACCAAACCAAACAAAATCAGTCAGAGCCGAAAAAGCTTCTTGGAGGAGAAGCGAAACGTCTTCAAAGGAAAAAGGAAAAGAAGGAAGTCCCGTCGCCTCCTGAAAAAGCACCTTTGGGATAACAATGACCCGGATGAGTGGGAATCTCCACAGACATTTATACAGGCAGTTCTGGATTTACAACAGTCCGTTTAGCGACCGTTTGAAGTCACAACGCCATTGAACAAAGGGACCTACGACTGCTTTTCAGCCTTACGACCTTTGCAGCATCCCTTGGGTCACCTGACCAAAACTCGGAGGGTGGGCAACCGACTCATATTTATGACGGTTGCAGCGTCCTGGGGTGACGCGTTCCCCTTTTGCGGCCTTCTGCTTAGCAAAGTCCGTGGAGAAGCCAGTTTCACTTAACTGTGTTACTAACTCATCAAATTTGCAGAGGACACCAAACTGGCAGAAGGAGGCAACAGCCCAGAAGACAAACTCAGGATCCCAAAAGATCTTGACAGACTTGTACAAAATGAGTTTCAGTGTGGAGAAAAGCAAAGTTTTACATTTAGGCAGGGAAAATCAAAGGTACAGGTACAAATTAGGGGAGACCTGGCTTAAAAACAAGAGCTGTGAGAGAGACCTTGCAACTACCTGCCTGCAAGGTCCCTTCCGACTCTGTTATTCTGTAACGATTCAGTCACTTCAAAATGAGCACAAAGATTTATTGCATATTTAGGACGGTTGCAGCGTCCTGGGGTGACGCGATCCCCTTCTGATCAGCAAAGTCCGTGGGGAAGCCAGTTTCACTTAACAACCGCGTTACTAACTCAACAACTGCAGTGGTTGATTCAACCATCGTGGCGAGAAAGGTCATAAAATAGGGCAAAATTGATTGACTAACTGTCTTGCTTAAGAACAGAAATTTTGGGCTGTCGTGGTTGTACGTCGAGGACCACCTGTGTACATTTCTCTAGGCTGGTATCTCCCTGTGGAAGAGCAAGGGTTGCCAACTGCACTTGGGCTGAGTTGCTCCTCTGCCTTTGCCGCCTCTCATCCGCAGCCAGGAAAGCCTTCCGAAGCAGGGACACCCTCGTCCACGCCCGACGTTTGCTTTCCAAGGCAGAGGAAGCCCAGGCAGGGGGAAAGCGGGCAATTCCTCTGCAGCAACTCCTGGGAAGTTGGCAAGCCACACCACACCCTCCGTGGCTGAGAGCTGGGTTGGCCATCCCTCAGGGAGAGAATCTCGGCCCCCTGAAGGGCCAGGCAACCCAGAACGGGTGGAGGATGGGGCTGTTTCTAGGAGCGGTGTGTCTATAAAATTAACCCAAAGGGGCTTTTGACAGAACAATAGAGTTGGAAGGGAGGGACCTTGGAGGTCTAGTAGTCCAGCCCATTTCAGACAAATGGCAGTCCAATCTCTTCTTAAAATCCTCCAGTGCTACAGCATTCACAACTTCTGGAGGCAGGTGGTTCCAATGATTAATTGTTCTGACTGTCAGGAAATCTCTCCTTAGTCCTAGCTTGCTTCTCTCCTTCATTAGTTTCCACCCGTTGCTTCTTGTTTTGCCCTCCGCTGCTTTGGAGGGTAGGTTGACCCCCTCGTCTTTGGGGCAGCCCCTCAGATATCAGAACACAGCGATCGTTTCACCCAAAGTCCTTCTTTTCTTTCATTAGACATTACCAGTTCTCGCAACCATTCTTCATATGTTTTAGCCTCCAGTCCCCTAATCCTCTTCTTTGCTCTTCTCTGCACCCTTTCTAGAATCTCAACATCTCTTTTACATCGTGGCGACCAAGAAAGTTAAAAAACCCAGAAAGTCCAGCTGCCTTTTGGGAATGCCCCTTTGGGACAATCATGACCTGGATGATTGAGACAACCAGCCTACCAACCCTTCAGAATTCAAATCGACTCCGCAGCCAACCAGCGATGACACCGACCCTCAAGCAACCCACCGCAACTCCCCCGACCAGCACGTGACCATCACAAGAATCATCGCAAGATCTTCACCCGTGATCCACACCTGACTCACCACAAGATCCGTCACTAGACCCGTCACAAGGCCCTCACCTGACTTGACCTCCCCATCACAACACAAAGCCCTTATAAACAGAGGAACACGAACATCCCCTAAACTCTGATGAAGTGGTTACCTAGCCCGGTAACAAAACATTTGGAAACCCACCCAGAAGGTTGGAGAACGAATGTTTACCCTCATCCTCCGCCTGAGCGAAAGATAGTCACCCCCACTGCAAACCACAACAAAGGTTAAAACCAGCTCAGCTTCCCCCTCTTTCATTCCTACCTGCCCCCTGCCCAGAAGCCACCGCATGTGGGGCAGCTGTCCCACGGGAGCTCCACATCAAGAGGGCTTGTTCACCCACACAAATCATCTGCACAAATGGATGGAAACTAATCAAGGAGAGAAGCAACCCAGAACTAAGGAGGAATTTCCTAACACTGAGAACAATTAACCAGTGGAACGACTTGCCTCTGGAAGTTCTGAATGCTCCAACACTGGAGGTTTTTAAGAGGAGATTGGACGACCACCTGTCTGAAATGATGTAGGGTTTCCTGTCTGAGCAGGGGGTTGGACTAGAAGAACTCCAAGGCCCCTACCTACTCTTATTATTCTGTGATTCATAGGTTCATAGGCCTGAAAGGGACCTTGGAGGTCTTCTAGACCAACTCCCTGCCCAAAGCCAAAGAGGTAACCTCCCCATCACAAGTCTCTCACTGATGACTCACACCTGACCCCTCACCAGACCCTCATTCCACACACACACACACACACACACCTCAAGCCCTTACAAGCCAACACCGCCATCCCTCAAACTCCGCTGAGGATGTTACCCAGCCTGGTAACGAAACATTCGGAAACCAACCCACAAGCTCGGAGGACGAACCTCCACCCTCATCCTCCACCCGAGCTGCAGAGATTCACCACTATCACGAATGACTGAGAATCGCCATAATTATAAGAAAAGAGGAATCCTCGTCTCCTCGAGGTTCTTACTGATCACAATCCACGGAGCACTCCAGGAGGAGATCCACCACCTTGTTCACTCTTTTTGACGCCAACTGACACACAGATGTTAAAATGTCTTCTTTGGTAGTTGGGTCACTGATGTTGGGGAGACGGTGGTAAATTTTATGGACGATTGTCGGTAGCTACGGCAAAACACAGATGGGAGGGATGAGATCCAGTGTGGGTCTCCACTGGAGATGCAGTGGAGCTGATCACTGCCTAACATTGGGGGGGGGGGAATTGGCCCCACAGTGTCAAAGTTTGCCTTACATTTTAGAATAAAGCCCATCTGATTTATCAAGGCCCGTGCGATATGGACAACACTGACCCGAATTCACACTGGCCACGATAGATGCGCAGAGGCCCTCAATAAATGGGGCAATAAATGGGAAAATATATTATCACACAATTGTGTGCCCCCCCTCCAAAAACCCTATCCAACTGGCTCTCTAAATAAAGTTTTCATGAAAACAATATGGCTATTTTGTTTTTCCTTTACCTTCTTCTGGAAGGTTTACCCAACTTTATAGCCTTCAGATCACCTGGCGGTCTCCCATCCAGCCCTAACTTTCTTAAAATCAGCCAAAGTGTTGTCATCACCAAGAGGTCCTCAGAACACAAGGTCTCATCTATTCTCGTCATTCTTTTCTACAACATCTCCTATATCCCTTTTGCTCCAAACTCTGCATTTTCTTACTTCCTCCATGTCCATCCCGCATTCCGCCAGGAAAGAGGTGAAAAGCATTCCTGCGGCCTGTGAAATGCTGTTTTCCTCATTCTCGAGACCCTCGAGGGCTTTTAAGAGCAGGTAGGTGATCTGCGAGGGGGAAAGATGCTCACCAAAGGCCTATCGGAAAGAAAAAAAGGAGACCACTCAGAAATGAATCAGGGTTTTTCGCTCCCTTCTCTCTTCAAATCAAGGGGGGGGGGGTTTCAGAGACTTTGGCCCAGATCTGGGGAAAGCACATCACGCAGAGAGGCAGGGCTTAGTCCATGTCATCAATCACATCGACTGAGATTAAGGTATGGGTAAAAGAAGCCAACGTGGCAGCTGCAATTGCCTATTCCTAGACATTAGAATTGAAACTTAACATTAAGAAAACCAAGTTCATAGCATCCGGCCCTCTCAATTGCTGGCAAATAGATGGGGAAGAAATGGAGATAGTGACAGATTTTATTTTCCTGGGCTCCAAGATCACCGCAGACGGGGACTGCAGCCAAGAAATTAAAAGACGCTTGCTTCTCGGGAGGAAAGCCATGGCAAATCTAGACAGCACACTAAAAAGCAGAGACATCACCCTGCAACAAAAGTGCGTATAGTCAAGGCTATGGTCTTCCCAGTTGCAATGTACGGCTGTGAAAGTTGGACCCTAAGAAAGGCTGAGCGCCAAAGAATGGAGGCCTTTGAACTCTGGTGCTGGAGAAGACTCCTGCGAGTCCCTTGGACTGCAAGGCGATCAAACCGGTCAGTCCTAGAGGAGATCCACCCTGACTGCTCTTTAGAAGGCCAGATCCTGAAGGGGACGACAGAGGTGGCTGGATGGAGTCCCTGAAGCAGGAGGCGTGAGCTTAAAGGGACTCCAGAAGATGGTAGAGGGCAGGAAGGCCTGGAGGAACGTTGTCCATGGGGTCGCGATGGGTCGGACACGATTTCACAGCTAACGACAACATAACAAAGACATTAGACTAGAATAACAGAGTTGGAGGGAACTTTGGAGGTCTTCTAGTCCAACCCCCTAAAAACCTCCAGTCGGGGGGGGGTGTTGGGATGGGAGGGATGGGGAGAGGGGTGGGGTAGATGGGGTATATGTTTCAAAAATGTATTTTAAAACTTTTCAATAAAGAAAAACTTCCAGTGTTGGAGCATTCACCGCTTCTGGAGGCAGGTTGTTCCACTGGTTAATTGTTCTGTTTCTCCTTAGTTTCTCCTTACTTCTAGGTTGCTTCTCTCTTTGATTACTTTCCATCCGTTGCTTCTTGTCCCGCCTTCAGGGGCACCGGAGAATAGCTTGACTCCCTCTACTTTGGGGCAGCCCCTCAGGTACTGAAACACTGCTATCATGTCACCCCTCGCCCTTCTTTTTTTTTATTGAAAAGTTTTACAATACATTTTAAGTATACTCCATCTTTCCCCTCTCCTCCCCCCACTTCCCAGAACTGAAAGCAGGCTATTGCCTCTAACAAACTTAAACTAAAATATGCTAACCAACTATGAATACACTTTAAATCCTATCGCACTTTAACTCCCCTTATACGTAGGTAAATAATAGTACATCTTATAATTCTAAGATTCATTCCTAAGCTAGATGAAATTTTTTAGTCCCATATTTATTCTGAATATAATCCATCCATCTTCTCCATTCCAAAATATATCTCTGTTGCGATTGTTCTTTCAGATACGCTGAAATTTTTGCCATTTCTACCAAGTTTGAGACTTTTAAAGTCCACTCTTCAATATTAGGCAGTTCCTCCTTCTTCCAATATTGCGAAAACATAACTCTTGCTGCCGTTATTAAATTCAACATCAACTTAAGTTTCTGTAACAGTACAATCAGTAATAATACCCAGTAAGAACAACTGTGGGGTAAACCTTATCTTTTTCATAAATATCTTCTGCATATTCCACCAAATTTTAATCCAAAAAACTTTGACTTTTTTACAAGTCCACCACATGTAGTAATAGGTTGCATCCTCACAACCACACCTCCAACATTTAGGCTGATAATTTGGATGCATACATGCTAATTTTTTAGGATCTAAATGCCATCTATAAAACATTTTATAAAAATTCTCTCTTAAATTTTGAGCCTGAGTAAATTTTACATTTCTGACCCAAATTTTCCCCCAAACATCCATCGTTATTGGCTCTTGAATATTCTGACTTTGATCTCTAATTTGTTTTACCAGATTTTCATCTGTTGTTGTAATGCCAATTTTCTGATCTTCTTTCCATCTAGCTTGTATCTGACCATACTGAAACCAAGTTTGTACTATTTTACCTTCTTTTAAGATATTAAATGGCTTTAATTGCCATACATTCCTCTCCAGTCTGAGAATATCTTTATATGTAGTCACATCATGTTTAAATCCCAGACTTATATTTTCTATCGCATGCTTAGGTATTGCCCAAATTGGTATTTTATAATTTAACTTATATCGATATTTTTTCCAAACTCGCAACAGGGCATACCTTAATATATGTGTCTTAAAGATATTATCCACCTTTTTATCATACAATAAATATGCATGCCAACCATATAATAAATCATGTCCCTCAATATTCAGTAATCTTCCTTCTGTTAAGTTAAACCAATTACTAATTGATGATAAAGCCGCGGCTTCATAATATAATTTAAACTTGGGCAGTTTAAGACCCCCTCTTTCACGTATATCTTGCATTATCTTGAGTTTTACCCTCGGTCTCTTCCCTGCCCAAATGAATTTATTAATACCTTTCTGCCATTCCTCCAAATTTGAATCTTTTTAAAGTATAGGTATCATTTGAAACAAAAATAAAAATTTTGGTAAAAGATTCATTTTAACTGTTGCAATTCTTCCCAATAAAGACAATTGTAGTTTCCTCCAACTCTCTAATTCTTTTTGTATTTTTAACCCTAAGAATTCATCATTATTTTTATATAATTTCACATTTGAGTCTGAAAGATATAGCCCCAAACATGTTTTCTAAATCATGGCGACCAAAACTGCATGCATTATTCCAAGCGTGGCCTTACTGAGGCACTATAAAGTGGCATTTAACCCTTCACATGATCTTGATTCTAATACATTCTTCTACATTGGTCTCATAGAGATGGATGGATCATGCCGTCCCCTCTGTTCTATTGGCTTTTTGGAGCATCTCCAGGTCCTACGGAGGAGGAGAGAAAGGAAGGTCAAGAAGAAGCAAGGCAAAAGGCTGGACTGAAACCTACCTTAGCCATTTTGGGGATGTTCTTGTAAAATACTCCTGATCCCGAACTGATGAAATCCTCTGTTAGCCACTTGACGGTATTCCCCTTTTTGTTTTTGGGCTTCTTCTCCATCTCTTTGGCTTTGCAGGGAGGGGGGGGGAAGCACAAGGTCAGGTTTTGTCATTCAGAACTGCTGCACGTCCTTCGCCTGACTGCTGGTTCAGTCGTTCCAACCGAAGGGAACATGTGGAGCTCAGGGCTGAACTGGGGGGTTCCTGGGGCTCTCTGAGCTTGGTGGTTTTCTGGCAGACGTTTCACGGCCCAACTAGGTAACATCATCAGTGTGTGTTGACCGGAATTAGGAGACAGCCTAGGAAGTATCAATTGTGAACATGTGCAGACGGCCCCACCGTCTTTGGGCGCTTGCAGAGTCATGGACGCAGGTCCCGAAAGGACAGCTAGGGAAACATCCCGTGTCCTAACCCAACGGGAACGTGCAATGTCTTTAGGGAAAGACCCCAAAGGGGACAT
>NW_027673627.1:0-153129 GCF_964194415.1 Vipera berus
ACAGGAATATGTGTTTGTTTTGCGAATTTGAGCTCTATCTGCAATGGGCGCTTTTCATGCTATAAGCAGTTTTTCCTAACAAATGCAAGATATAGCATGGGCTATCTCCGCAAGGAAACTTCAGATCTGCAAAAGTCATGGTTTTTTGGTGTTCAGTGAGCCGGGGGAACATGAATACGTGTTTGTTTTTCGAATTTGAGCTCTTTCTGCAATGGGCACTTTTCATGCTCTAAGCAGTTTTTCCTAACAAAAGCAAGATATAGCATGGGCTATCTCCGCAAGGAAACTTCACATCTGCAAAAGTCATGGTTTTTTGGTGTTCAGTGAGCCGGGGGAACATGAATACGTGTTTGTTTTTCGAATTTGAGCTCTTTCTGCAATGGGCACTTTTCATGCTCTAAGCAGTTTTTCCTAACAAATGCAAGATATAGCATGGGCTATCTCCGCAAGGAAACTTCACATCTGCAAAAGTCATGGTTTTTTGGTCTTCGGGGAGGCAGGGGAACAGGAATATGTGTTTGTTTTTCGAATTTGAGCTTTTTCTGCAATGGGCACTTTTCATACTATAAGCAGTTTTTCCTAACAAATGCAAGATATAGCATGGGCTATCTCCGCAAGGAAACTTCACATCTGCAAAAGTCATGGTTTTTTGGTCTTCGGGGAGGCAGGGGAACAGGAATATGTGTTTGTTTTGCGAATTTGAGCTCTATCTGCAATGGGCGCTTTTCATGCTATAAGCAGTTTTTCCTAACAAATGAAAAATATAGCATGGGCTATCTCCGCAAGGAAACTTCAGATCTGCAAAAGTCATGGTTTTTTGATCTTCGGGGAGGCAGGGGAACATGAATACGTGTTTGTTTTTCGAATTTGAGCTCTTTCTGCAATGGGCACTTTTCATGCTCTAAGCAGTTTTTCCTAACAAATGCAAGATATAGCATGGGCTATCTCCGCAAGGAAACTTCAGATCTGCAAAAGTCATGGTTTTTTGGTGTTCAGTGAGCCGGGGGAACATGAATACGTGTTTGTTTTTCGAATTTGAGCTCTTTCTGCAATGGGCACTTTTCATGCTCTAAGCAGTTTTTCCTAACAAATGCAAGATATAGCATGGGCTATCTCCGCAAGGAAACTTCACATCTGCAAAAGTCATGGTTTTTTGGTCTTCGGGGAGGCAGGGGAACAGGAATATGTGTTTGTTTTTCGAATTTGAGCTTTTTCTGCAATGGGCACTTTTCATACTATAAGCAGTTTTTCCTAACAAATGCAAGATATAGCATGGGCTATCTCCGCAAGGAAACTTCAGATCTGCAAAAGTCATGGTTTTTTGGTCTTCGGGGAGGCAGGGGAACAGGAATATGTGTTTGTTTTGCGAATTTGAGCTCTATCTGCAATGGGCACTTTTCATGCTATAAGCAGTTTTTCCTAACAAATGCAAGATATAGCATGGGCTATCTCTGCAAGGAAACTTCAGATCTGCAAAAGTCATGGTTTTTTGGTCTTCGGGGAGGCAGGGGAACAGGAATATGTGTTTGTTTTTCGAATTTGAGCTCTTTCTGCAATGGGCACTTTTCATACTATATGCAGTTTTTCCTAACAAATGCAAGATATAACATGGGCTATCTCCGCAAGGAAACTTCAGATCTGCAAAAGTCATGGTTTTTTGGTCTTCGGGGAGGCAGGGGAACATGAATACGTGTTTGTTTTTCGAATTTGAGCTCTTTCTGCAATGGGCACTTTTCATGCTCTAAGCAGTTTTTCCTAACAAATGCAAGATATAGCATGGGCTATCACTGCAAGGAAACTTCAGATCTGCAAAAGTCATGGTTTTTTGGTCTTCGGGGAGGCAGGGGAACAGGAATATGTGTTTGTTTTTCGAATTTGAGCTCTTTCTGCAATGGGCACTTTTCATGCTCTAAGCAGTTTTTCCTAACAAATGCAAGATATAGCATGGGCTATCTCTGCAAGGAAACTTCAGATCTGCAAAAGTCATGGTTTTTTGATCTTCGGGGAGGCAGGGGAACAGGAATATGTGTCTGTTTTTCGAATTTGAGCTCTTTCTGCAATGTTCACTTTTCATACTATAAGCAGTTTTTCCTAACAAATGCAAGATATAACATGGGCTATCTCCGCAAGGAAACTTCAGATCTGCAAAAGTCATGGTTTTTTGGTGTTCAGTGAGCCGGGGGAACATGAATACGTGTTTGTTTTTCGAATTTGAGCTCTTTCTGCAATGGGCACTTTTAATGCTCTAAGCAGTTTTTCCTAACAAATGCAAGATATAGCATGGGCTATCTCCGCAAGGAAACTTCAGATCTGCAAAAGTCATGGTTTTTTGGTCTTCGGGGAGGCAGGGGAACAGGAATATGTGTTTGTTTTGCGAATTTGAGCTCTATCTGCAATGGGCACTTTTCATGCTATAAGCAGTTTTTCCTAACAAATGCAAGATATAGCATGGGCTATCTCCGCAAGGAAACTTCACATCTGCAAAAGTCATGGTTTTTTGGTCTTCGGGGAGGCAGGGGAACAGGAATATGTGTTTGTTTTTCGAATTTGAGCTTTTTCTGCAATGGGCACTTTTCATACTATAAGCAGTTTTTCCTAACAAATGCAAGATATAGCATGGGCTATCTCCGCAAGGAAACTTCACATCTGCAAAAGTCATGGTTTTTTGGTCTTCGGGGAGGCAGGGGAACAGGAATATGTGTTTGTTTTGCGAATTTGAGCTCTATCTGCAATGGGCGCTTTTCATGCTATAAGCAGTTTTTCCTAACAAATGAAAAATATAGCATGGGCTATCTCCGCAAGGAAACTTCAGATCTGCAAAAGTCATGGTTTTTTGGTCTTCGGGGAGACAAGGGAACATGAATACGTGTTTGTTTTTCGAATTTGAGCTCTTTCTGCAATGGGCACTTTTCATGCTCTAAGCAGTTTTTCCTAACAAATGCAAGATATAGCATGGGCTATCTCCGCAAGGAAACTTCACATCTGCAAAAGTCATGGTTTTTTGGTCTTCGGGGAGGCAGGGGAACAGGAATATGTGTTTGTTTTTCGAATTTGAGCTTTTTCTGCAATGGGCACTTTTCATACTATAAGCAGTTTTTCCTAACAAATGCAAGATATAGCATGGGCTATCTCCGCAAGGAAACTTCACATCTGCAAAAGTCATGGTTTTTTGGTCTTCGGGGAGGCAGGGGAACAGGAATATGTGTTTGTTTTGCGAATTTGAGCTCTATCTGCAATGGGCACTTTTCATGCTATAAGCAGTTTTTCCTAACAAATGCAAGATATAGCATGGGCTATCTCCGCAAGGAAACTTCAGATCTGCAAAAGTCATGGTTTTTTGGTCTTCGGGGAGGCAGGGGAACATGAATATGTGTTTGTTTTGCGAATTTGAGCTCTATCTGCAATGGGCACTTTTCATGCTATAAGCAGTTTTTCCTAACAAATGCAAGATATAACATGGGCTATCTCCACAAGGAAACTTCAGATCTGCAAAACTCATGGTTTTTTGGTGTTCAGTGAGCCGGGGGAACATGAATACGTGTTTGTTTTTCGAATTTGAGCTCTTTCTGCAATGGGCACTTTTCATGCTCTAAGCAGTTTTTCCTAACAAATGCAAGATATAGCATGGGCTATCTCTGCAAGGAAACTTCAGATCTGCAAAAGTCATGGTTTTTTGATCTTCGGGGAGGCAGGGGAACAGGAATATGTGTTTGTTTTTTGAATTTGAGCTCTTTGTGAAATGGGCACTTTTCATACTATAAGCAGTTTTTCCTAACAAATGCAAGATATAACATGGGCTATCTCCGCAAGGAAACTTCAGATCTGCAAAACTCATGGTTTTTTGGTGTTCAGTGAGCCGGGGGAACATGAATACGTGTTTGTTTTTCGAATTTGAGCTCTTTCTGCAAAGGGCACTCTTCATGCTCTAAGCAGTTTTTCCTAACAAATGCAAGATATAACATGGGCTATCTCCGCAAGGAAACTTCAGATCTGCAAAAGTCATGGTTTTTTGGTGTTCAGTGAGCCGGGGGAACATGAATACGTGTTTGTTTTTTGAATTTGAGCTCTTTCTGCAATGGGCACTTTTCATGCTCTAAGCAGTTTTTCCTAACAAATGCAAGATATAGCATGGGCTATCTCCGCAAGGAAACTTCACATCTGCAAAAGTCATGGTTTTTTGGTCTTCGGGGAGGCAGGGGAACAGGAATATGTGTTTGTTTTTCGAATTTGAGCTTTTTCTGCAATGGGCACTTTTCATACTATAAGCAGTTTTTCCTAACAAATGCAAGATATAGTATGGGCTATCTCCGCAAGGAAACTTCAGATCTGCAAAAGTCATGGTTTTTTGGTCTTCGGGGAGGCAGGGGAACAGGAATATGTGTTTGTTTTGCGAATTTGAGCTCTATCTGCAATGGGCACTTTTCATGCTATAAGCAGTTTTTCCTAACAAATGCAAGATATAGCATGGGCTATCTCCGCAAGGAAACTTCAGATCTGCAAAAGTCATGGTTTTTTGGTCTTCGGGGAGGCAGGGGAACAGGAATATGTGTTTGTTTTGCGAATTTGAGCTCTATCTGCAATGGGCACTTTTCATGCTATAAGCAGTTTTTCCTAACAAATGCAAGATATAGCATGGGCTATCTCCGCAAGGAAACTTCAGATCTGCAAAAGTCATGGTTTTTTGGTCTTCGGGGAGGCAGGGGAACAGGAATATGTGTTTGTTTTGCGAATTTGAGCTCTATCTGCAATGGGCACTTTTCATGCTATAAGCAGTTTTTCCTAACAAATGCAAGATATAGCATGGGCTATCTCCGCAAGGAAACTTCAGATCTGCAAAAGTCATGGTTTTTTGGTCTTCGGGGAGACAAGGGAACATGAATACGTGTTTGTTTTTCGAATTTGAGCTCTTTCTGCAATGGGCACTTTTCATGCTCTAAGCAGTTTTTCCTAACAAATGCAAGATATAGCATGGGCTATCTCCGCAAGGAAACTTCACATCTGCAAAAGTCATGGTTTTTTGGTCTTCGGGGAAGCAGGGGAACAGGAATATGTGTTTGTTTTGAGAATTTGAGCTCTATCTGCAATGGGCACTTTTCATGCTCTAAGCAGTTTTTCCTAACAAATGCAAGATATAGCATGGGCTATCTCCGCAAGGAAACTTCAGATCTGCAAAAGTCATGGTTTTTTGGTCTTCGGGGAGGCAGGGGAACATGAATATGTGTTTGTTTTTTGAATTTGAGCTCTTTGTGAAATGGGCACTTTTCATACTATAAGCAGTTTTTCCTAACAAATGCAAGATATATCATGGGCTATCTCCGCAAGGAAACTTCAGATCTGCAAAACTCATGGTTTTTTGGTGTTCAGTGAGCCGGGGGAACATGAATACGTGTTTGTTTTTCGAATTTGAGCTCTTTCTGCAAAGGGCACTCTTCATGCTCTAAGCAGTTTTTCCTAACAAATGCAAGATATAGCATGGGCTATCTCCGCAAGGAAACTTCACATCTGCAAAAGTCATGGTTTTTTGGTCTTCGGGGAGGCAGGGGAACAGGAATATGTGTTTGTTTTTCGAATTTGAGCTTTTTCTGCAATGGGCACTTTTCATACTATAAGCAGTTTTTCCTAACAAATGCAAGATATAGCATGGGCTATCTCCGCAAGGAAACTTCAGATCTGCAAAAGTCATGGTTTTTTGGTCTTCGGGGAGGCAGGGGAACAGGAATATGTGTTTGTTTTGCGAATTTGAGCTCTATCTGCAATGGGCACTTTTCATGCTATAAGCAGTTTTTCCTAACAAATGCAAGATATAGCATGGGCTATCTCCGCAAGGAAACTTCAGATCTGCAAAAGTCATGGTTTTTTGGTCTTCGGGGAGACAAGGGAACATGAATACGTGTTTGTTTTTCGAATTTGAGCTCTTTCTGCAATGGGCACTTTTCATGCTCTAAGCAGTTTTTCCTAACAAATGCAAGATATAGCATGGGCTATCTCCGCAAGGAAACTTCACATCTGCAAAAGTCATGGTTTTTTGGTCTTCGGGGAAGCAGGGGAACAGGAATATGTGTTTGTTTTGCGAATTTGAGCTCTATCTGCAATGGGCACTTTTCATGCTATAAGCAGTTTTTCCTAACAAATGCAAGATATAGCATGGGCTATCTCCGCAAGGAAACTTCAGATCTGCAAAAGTCATGGTTTTTTGGTCTTCGGGGAGGCAGGGGAACATGAATATGTGTTTGTTTTTTGAATTTGAGCTCTTTGTGAAATGGGCACTTTTCATGCTATAAGCAGTTTTTCCTAACAAATGCAAGATATAGCATGGGCTATCTCCGCAAGGAAACTTCACATCTGCAAAAGTCATGGTTTTTTGGTCTTCGGGGAGGCAGGGGAACAGGAATATGTGTTTGTTTTTCGAATTTGAGCTTTTTCTGCAATGGGCACTTTTCATACTATAAGCAGTTTTTCCTAACAAATGCAAGATATAGCATGGGCTATCTCCGCAAGGAAACTTCAGATCTGCAAAAGTCATGGTTTTTTGGTCTTCGGGGAGACAGGGGAACATGAATACGTGTTTGTTTTTCGAATTTGAGCTCTTTCTGCAATGGGCACTTTTCATGCTCTAAGCAGTTTTTCCTAACAAATGCAAGATATAGCATGGGCTATCTCCGCAAGGAAACTTCACATCTGCAAAAGTCATGGTTTTTTGGTCTTCGGGGAGGCAGGGGAACAGGAATATGTCTTTGTTTTTCGAATTTGAGCTTTTTCTGCAATGGGCACTTTTCATACTATAAGCAGTTTTTCCTAACAAATGCAAGATATAGCATGGGCTATCTCCGCAAGGAAACTTCAGATCTGCAAAAGTCATGGTTTTTTGGTCTTCGGGGAGGCAGGGGAACAGGAATATGTGTTTGTTTTGCGAATTTGAGCTCTATCTGCAATGGGCACTTTTCATGCTATAAGCAGTTTTTCCTAACAAATGCAAGATATAGCATGGGCTATCTCCGGAAGGAAACTTCAGATCTGCAAAAGTCATGGTTTTTTGGTGTTCAGTGAGCCGGGGGAACATGAATACGTGTTTGTTTTTCGAATTTGAGCTCTTTCAGCAATGGGCACTTTTCATGCTCTAAGCAGTTTTTCCTAACAAATGCAAGATATAGCATGGGCTATCTCCGCAAGGAAACTTCACATCTGCAAAAGTCATGGTTTTTTGGTCTTCGGGGAGGCAGGGGAACAGGAATATGTGTTTGTTTTTCGAATTTGAGCTTTTTCTGCAATGGGCACTTTTCATACTATAAGCAGTTTTTCCTAACAAATGCAAGATATAGCATGGGCTATCTCCGCAAGGAAACTTCAGATCTGCAAAAGTCATGGTTTTTTGGTCTTCGGGGAGGCAGGGGAACAGGAATATGTGTTTGTTTTGCGAATTTGAGCTCTTTCAGCAATGGGCACTTTTCATGCTCTAAGCAGTTTTTCCTAACAAATGCAAGATATAGCATGGGCTATCTCCGCAAGGAAACTTCACATCTGCAAAAGTCATGGTTTTTTGGTCTTCGGGGAGACAGGGGAACATGAATACGTGTTTGTTTTTCGAATTTGAGCTCTTCCTGCAATGGGCACTTTTCATGCTCTAAGCAGTTTTTCCTAACAAATGCAAGATATAGCATGGGCTATCTCCGCAAGGAAACTTCACATCTGCAAAAGTCATGGTTTTTTGGTCTTCGGGGAGGCAGGGGAACAGGAATATGTGTTTGTTTTTCGAATTTGAGCTTTTTCTGCAATGGGCACTTTTCATACTATAAGCAGTTTTTCCTAACAAATGCAAGATATAGCATGGGCTATCTCCGCAAGGAAACTTCAGATCTGCAAAAGTCATGGTTTTTTGGTCTTCGGGGAGGCAGGGGAACAGGAATATGTGTTTGTTTTGAGAATTTGAGCTCTATCTGCAATGGGCACTTTTCATGCTCTAAGCAGTTTTTCCTAACAAATGCAAGATATAGCATGGGCTATCTCCGCAAGGAAACTTCAGATCTGCAAAAGTCATGGTTTTTTGGTCTTCGGGGAGGCAGGGGAACATGAATATGTGTTTGTTTTTTGAATTTGAGCTCTTTGTGAAATGGGCACTTTTCATACTTTAAGCAGTTTTTCCTAACAAATGCAAGATATATCATGGGCTATCTCCGCAAGGAAACTTCAGATCTGCAAAACTCATGGTTTTTTGGTGTTCAGTGAGCCGGGGGAACATGAATACGTGTTTGTTTTTCGAATTTGAGCTCTTTCTGCAAAGGGCACTCTTCATGCTCTAAGCAGTTTTTCCTAACAAATGCAAGATATAGCATGGGCTATCTCTGCAAGGAAACTTCACATCTGCAAAAGTCATGGTTTTTTGGTCTTCGGGGAGGCAGGGGAACAGGAATATGTCTTTGTTTTTCGAATTTGAGCTTTTTCTGCAATGGGCACTTTTCATACTATAAGCAGTTTTTCCTAACAAATGCAAGATATAGCATGGGCTATCTCCGCAAGGAAACTTCAGATCTGCAAAAGTCATGGTTTTTTGGTCTTCGGGGAGGCAGGGGAACAGGAATATGTGTTTGTTTTGCGAATTTGAGCTCTATCTGCAATGGGCACTTTTCATGCTATAAGCAGTTTTTCCTAACAAATGCAAGATATAGCATGGGCTATCTCCGCAAGGAAACTTCAGATCTGCAAAAGTCATGGTTTTTTGGTCTTCGGGGAGACAGGGGAACATGAATACGTGTTTGTTTTTCGAATTTGAGCTCTTTCTGCAATGGGCACTTTTCATGCTCTAAGCAGTTTTTCCTAACAAATGCAAGATATAGCATGGGCTATCTCCGCAAGGAAACTTCACATCTGCAAAAGTCATGGTTTTTTGGTCTTCGGGGAGGCAGGGGAACAGGAATATGTCTTTGTTTTTCGAATTTGAGCTTTTTCTGCAATGGGCACTTTTCATACTATAAGCAGTTTTTCCTAACAAATGCAAGATATAGCATGGGCTATCTCCGCAAGGAAACTTCAGATCTGCAAAAGTCATGGTTTTTTGGTCTTCGGGGAGGCAGGGGAACAGGAATATGTGTTTGTTTTGCGAATTTGAGCTCTATCTGCAATGGGCACTTTTCATGCTATAAGCAGTTTTTCCTAACAAATGCAAGATATAGCATGGGCTATCTCCGGAAGGAAACTTCAGATCTGCAAAAGTCATGGTTTTTTGGTCTTCGGGGAGGCAGGGGAACATGAATATGTGTTTGTTTTTTGAATTTGAGCTCTTTGTGAAATGGGCACTTTTCATACTATAAGCAGTTTTTCCTAACAAATGCAAGATATATCATGGGCTATCTCCGCAAGGAAACTTCAGATCTGCAAAACTCATGGTTTTTTGGTGTTCAGTGAGCCGGGGGAACATGAATACGTGTTTGTTTTTCGAATTTGAGCTCTTTCTGCAAAGGGCACTCTTCATGCTCTAAGCAGTTTTTCCTAACAAATGCAAGATATAACATGGGCTATCTCCGCAAGGAAACTTCAGATCTGCAAAAGTCATGGTTTTTTGGTGTTCAGTGAGCCGGGGGAACATGAATACGTGTTTGTTTTTCGAATTTGAGCTCTTTCTGCAATGGGCACTTTTCATGCTCTAAGCAGTTTTTCCTAACAAATGCAAGATATAGCATGGGCTATCTCCGCAAGGAAACTTCACATCTGCAAAAGTCATGGTTTTTTGGTCTTCGGGGAGGCAGGGGAACAGGAATATGTGTTTGTTTTTCGAATTTGAGCTTTTTCTGCAATGGGCACTTTTCATACTATAAGCAGTTTTTCCTAACAAATGCAAGATATAGTATGGGCTATCTCCGCAAGGAAACTTCAGATCTGCAAAAGTCATGGTTTTTTGGTCTTCGGGGAGGCAGGGGAACAGGAATATGTGTTTGTTTTGCGAATTTGAGCTCTATCTGCAATGGGCACTTTTCATGCTATAAGCAGTTTTTCCTAACAAATGCAAGATATAGCATGGGCTATCTCCGCAAGGAAACTTCAGATCTGCAAAAGTCATGGTTTTTTGGTCTTCGGGGAGGCAGGGGAACAGGAATACGTGTTTGTTTTGCGAATTTGAGCTCTATCTGCAATGGGCACTTTTCATGCTATAAGCAGTTTTTCCTAACAAATGCAAGATATATCATGGGCTATCTCCGCAAGGAAACTTCAGATCTGCAAAAGTCATGGTTTTTTGGTCTTCGGGGAGGCAGGGGAACAGGAATATGTGTTTGTTTTGCGAATTTGAGCTCTATCTGCAATGGGCACTTTTCATGCTATAAGCAGTTTTTCCTAACAAATGCAAGATATAGCATGGGCTATCTCCGCAAGGAAACTTCAGATCTGCAAAAGTCATGGTTTTTTGGTCTTCGGGGAGGCAGGGGAACATGAATATGTGTTTGTTTTTTGAATTTGAGCTCTTTGTGAAATGGGCACTTTTCATGCTCTAAGCAGTTTTTCCTAACAAATGCAAGATATAGCATGGGCTATCTCCGCAAGGAAACTTCACATCTGCAAAAGTCATGGTTTTTTGGTCTTCGGGGAGGCAGGGGAACAGGAATATGTGTTTGTTTTTCGAATTTGAGCTTTTTCTGCAATGGGCACTTTTCATACTATAAGCAGTTTTTCCTAACAAATGCAAGATATAGCATGGGCTATCTCCGCAAGGAAACTTCAGATCTGCAAAAGTCATGGTTTTTTGGTCTTCGGGGAGACAAGGGAACATGAATACGTGTTTGTTTTTCGAATTTGAGCTCTTTCTGCAATGGGCACTTTTCATGCTCTAAGCAGTTTTTCCTAACAAATGCAAGATATAGCATGGGCTATCTCCGCAAGGAAACTTCACATCTGCAAAAGTCATGGTTTTTTGGTCTTCGGGGAAGCAGGGGAACAGGAATATGTGTTTGTTTTGCGAATTTGAGCTCTATCTGCAATGGGCACTTTTCATGCTATAAGCAGTTTTTCCTAACAAATGCAAGATATAGCATGGGCTATCTCCGCAAGGAAACTTCAGATCTGCAAAAGTCATGGTTTTTTGGTCTTCGGGGAGGCAGGGGAACATGAATATGTGTTTGTTTTTTGAATTTGAGCTCTTTGTGAAATGGGCACTTTTCATACTATAAGCAGTTTTTCCTAACAAATGCAAGATATATCATGGGCTATCTCCGCAAGGAAACTTCAGATCTGCAAAACTCATGGTTTTTTGGTGTTCAGTGAGCCGGGGGAACATGAATACGTGTTTGTTTTTCGAATTTGAGCTCTTTCTGCAAAGGGCACTCTTCATGCTCTAAGCAGTTTTTCCTAACAAATGCAAGATATAACATGGGCTATCTCCGCAAGGAAACTTCAGATCTGCAAAAGTCATGGTTTTTTGGTGTTCAGTGAGCCGGGGGAACATGAATACGTGTTTGTTTTTCGAATTTGAGCTCTTTCTGCAATGGGCACTTTTCATGCTCTAAGCAGTTTTTCCTAACAAATGCAAGATATAGCATGGGCTATCTCCGCAAGGAAACTTCACATCTGCAAAAGTCATGGTTTTTTGGTCTTCGGGGAGGCAGGGGAACATGAATATGTGTTTGTTTTTTGAATTTGAGCTCTTTGTGAAATGGGCACTTTTCATACTATAAGCAGTTTTTCCTAACAAATGCAAGATATATCATGGGCTATCTCCGCAAGGAAACTTCAGATCTGCAAAACTCATGGTTTTTTGGTGTTCAGTGAGCCGGGGGAACATGAATACGTGTTTGTTTTTCGAATTTGAGCTCTTTCTGCAAAGGGCACTCTTCATGCTCTAAGCAGTTTTTCCTAACAAATGCAAGATATAACATGGGCTATCTCCGCAAGGAAACTTCAGATCTGCAAAAGTCATGGTTTTTTGGTGTTCAGTGAGCCGGGGGAACATGAATACGTGTTTGTTTTTCGAATTTGAGCTCTTTCTGCAATGGGCACTTTTCATGCTCTAAGCAGTTTTTCCTAACAAATGCAAGATATAGCATGGGCTATCTCCGCAAGGAAACTTCAGATCTGCAAAAGTCATGGTTTTTTGGTCTTCGGGGAGGCAGGGGAACAGGAATATGTGTTTGTTTTGCGAATTTGAGCTCTATCTGCAATGGGCACTTTTCATGCTATAAGCAGTTTTTCCTAACAAATGCAAGATATAGCATGGGCTATCTCCGCAAGGAAACTTCAGATCTGCAAAAGTCATGGTTTTTTGGTCTTCGGGGAGACAAGGGAACATGAATACGTGTTTGTTTTTCGAATTTGAGCTCTTTCTGCAATGGGCACTTTTCATGCTCTAAGCAGTTTTTCCTAACAAATGCAAGATATAGCATGGGCTATCTCCGCAAGGAAACTTCACATCTGCAAAAGTCATGGTTTTTTGGTCTTCGGGGAGGCAGGGGAACAGGAATATGTGTTTGTTTTGCGAATTTGAGCTCTATCTGCAATGGGCACTTTTCATGCTATAAGCAGTTTTTCCTAACAAATGCAAGATATAGCATGGGCTATCTCCGCAAGGAAACTTCAGATCTGCAAAAGTCATGGTTTTTTGGTCTTCGGGGAGGCAGGGGAACAGGAATATGTGTTTGTTTTGCGAATTTGACCTCTATCTGCAATGGGCACTTTTCATGCTATAAGCAGTTTTTCCTAACAAATGCAAGATATAGCATGGGCTATCTCCGCAAGGAAACTTCAGATCTGCAAAAGTCATGGTTTTTTGGTGTTCAGTGAGCCGGGGGAACATGAATACGTGTTTGTTTTTCGAATTTGAGCTCTTTCTGCAATGGGCACTTTTCATGCTCTAAGCAGTTTTTCCTAACAAATGCAAGATATAGCATGGGCTATCTCCGCAAGGAAACTTCAGATCTGCAAAAGTCATGGTTTTTTGGTCTTCGGGGAGGCAGGGGAACAGGAATATGTGTTTGTTTTGCGAATTTGAGCTCTATCTGCAATGGGCACTTTTCATGCTATAAGCAGTTTTTCCTAACAAATGCAAGATATAGCATGGGCTATCTCCGCAAGGAAACTTCAGATCTGCAAAAGTCATGGTTTTTTGGTCTTCGGGGAGGCAGGGGAACAGGAATATGTGTTTGTTTTGCGAATTTGAGCTCTATCTGCAATGGGCACTTTTCATGCTATAAGCAGTTTTTCCTAACAAATGCAAGATATAGCATGGGCTATCTCCGCAAGGAAACTTCAGATCTGCAAAAGTCATGGTTTTTTGGTCTTCGGGGAGGCAGGGGAACAGGAATATGTGTTTGTTTTGCGAATTTGAGCTCTATCTGCAATGGGCACTTTTCATGCTATAAGCAGTTTTTCCTAACAAATGCAAGATATAGCATGGGCTATCTCCGCAAGGAAACTTCAGATCTGCAAAAGTCATGGTTTTTTGGTCTTCGGGGAGACAAGGGAACATGAATACGTGTTTGTTTTTCGAATTTGAGCTCTTTCTGCAATGGGCACTTTTCATGCTCTAAGCAGTTTTTCCTAACAAATGCAAGATATAGCATGGGCTATCTCCGCAAGGAAACTTCACATCTGCAAAAGTCATGGTTTTTTGGTCTTCGGGGAAGCAGGGGAACAGGAATATGTGTTTGTTTTGCGAATTTGAGCTCTATCTGCAATGGGCACTTTTCTTGCTATAAGCAGTTTTTCCTAACAAATGCAAGATATAGCATGGGCTATCTCCGCAAGGAAACTTCAGATCTGCAAAAGTCATGGTTTTTTGGTCTTCGGGGAGGCAGGGGAACATGAATATGTGTTTGTTTTTTGAATTTGAGCTCTTTGTGAAATGGGCACTTTTCATGCTCTAAGCAGTTTTTCCTAACAAATGCAAGATATAGCATGGGCTATCTCCGCAAGGAAACTTCACATCTGCAAAAGTCATGGTTTTTTGGTCTTCGGGGAGGCAGGGGAACAGGAATATGTGTTTGTTTTTCGAATTTGAGCTTTTTCTGCAATGGGCACTTTTCATACTATAAGCAGTTTTTCCTAACAAATGCAAGATATAGCATGGGCTATCTCCGCAAGGAAACTTCAGATCTGCAAAAGTCATGGTTTTTTGGTCTTCGGGGAGGCAGGGGAACAGGAATATGTGTTTGTTTTGCGAATTTGAGCTCTATCTGCAATGGGCACTTTTCATGCTATAAGCAGTTTTTCCTAACAAATGCAAGATATAGCATGGGCTATCTCCGCAAGGAAACTTCAGATCTGCAAAAGTCATGGTTTTTTGGTCTTCGGGGAGGCAGGGGAACAGGAATATGTGTTTGTTTTGCGAATTTGAGCTCTATCTGCAATGGGCACTTTTCATGCTATAAGCAGTTTTTCCTAACAAATGCAAGATATAGCATGGGCTATCTCCGCAAGGAAACTTCAGATCTGCAAAAGTCATGGTTTTTTGGTCTTCGGGGAGGCAGGGGAACAGGAATATGTGTTTGTTTTGCGAATTTGAGCTCTATCTGCAATGGGCACTTTTCATGCTATAAGCAGTTTTTCCTAACAAATGCAAGATATAGCATGGGCTATCTCCGCAAGGAAACTTCAGATCTGCAAAAGTCATGGTTTTTTGGTCTTCGGGGAGACAAGGGAACATGAATACGTGTTTGTTTTTCGAATTTGAGCTCTTTCTGCAATGGGCACTTTTCATGCTCTAAGCAGTTTTTCCTAACAAATGCAAGATATAGCATGGGCTATCTCCGCAAGGAAACTTCACATCTGCAAAAGTCATGGTTTTTTGGTCTTCGGGGAAGCAGGGGAACAGGAATATGTGTTTGTTTTGCGAATTTGAGCTCTATCTGCAATGGGCACTTTTCTTGCTATAAGCAGTTTTTCCTAACAAATGCAAGATATAGCATGGGCTATCTCCGCAAGGAAACTTCAGATCTGCAAAAGTCATGGTTTTTTGGTCTTCGGGGAGGCAGGGGAACATGAATATGTGTTTGTTTTTTGAATTTGAGCTCTTTGTGAAATGGGCACTTTTCATGCTCTAAGCAGTTTTTCCTAACAAATGCAAGATATAGCATGGGCTATCTCCGCAAGGAAACTTCACATCTGCAAAAGTCATGGTTTTTTGGTCTTCGGGGAGGCAGGGGAACAGGAATATGTGTTTGTTTTTCGAATTTGAGCTTTTTCTGCAATGGGCACTTTTCATACTATAAGCAGTTTTTCCTAACAAATGCAAGATATAGCATGGGCTATCTCCGCAAGGAAACTTCAGATCTGCAAAAGTCATGGTTTTTTGGTCTTCGGGGAGACAGGGGAACATGAATACATGTTTGTTTTTCGAATTTGAGCTCTTTCTGCAATGGGCACTTTTCATGCTCTAAGCAGTTTTTCCTAACAAATGCAAGATATAGCATGGGCTATCTCCGCAAGGAAACTTCACATCTGCAAAAGTCATGGTTTTTTGGTCTTCGGGGAGGCAGGGGAACAGGAATATGTGTTTGTTTTGCGAATTTGAGCTCTATCTGCAATGGGCACTTTTCATGCTATAAGCAGTTTTTCCAAACAAATGCAAGATATAGCATGGGCTATCTCCGCAAGGAAACTTCAGATCTGCAAAAGTCATGGTTTTTTGGTCTTCGGGGAGGCAGGGGAACATGAATATGTGTTTGTTTTTTGAATTTGAGCTCTTTGTGAAATGGGCACTTTTCATACTATAAGCAGTTTTTCCTAACAAATGCAAGATATATCATGGGCTATCTCCGCAAGGAAACTTCAGATCTGCAAAACTCATGGTTTTTTGGTGTTCAGTGAGCCGGGGGAACATGAATACGTGTTTGTTTTTCGAATTTGAGCTCTTTCTGCAAAGGGCACTCTTCATGCTCTAAGCAGTTTTTCCTAACAAATGCAAGATATAACATGGGCTATCTCCGCAAGGAAACTTCAGATCTGCAAAAGTCATGGTTTTTTGGTGTTCAGTGAGCCGGGGGAACATGAATACGTGTTTGTTTTTCGAATTTGAGCTCTTTCTGCAATGGGCACTTTTCATGCTCTAAGCAGTTTTTCCTAACAAATGCAAGATATAGCATGGGCTATCTCCGCAAGGAAACTTCACATCTGCAAAAGTCATGGTTTTTTGGTCTTAGGGGAGGCAGGGGAACAGGAATATGTGTTTGTTTTGCGAATTTGAGCTCTATCTGCAATGGGCACTTTTCATGCTATAAGCAGTTTTTCCTAACAAATGCAAGATATAGCATGGGCTATCTCCGCAAGGAAACTTCAGATCTGCAAAAGTCATGGTTTTTTGGTCTTCGGGGAGGCAGGGGAACAGGAATATGTGTTTGTTTTGCGAATTTGAGCTCTATCTGCAATGGGCACTTTTCATGCTATAAGCAGTTTTTCCTAACAAATGCAAGATATAGCATGGGCTATCTCCGCAAGGAAACTTCAGATCTGCAAAAGTCATGGTTTTTTGGTCTTCGGGGAGGCAGGGGAACAGGAATATGTGTTTGTTTTGCGAATTTGAGCTCTATCTGCAATGGGCACTTTTCATGCTATAAGCAGTTTTTCCTAACAAATGCAAGATATAGCATGGGCTATCTCCGCAAGGAAACTTCAGATCTGCAAAAGTCATGGTTTTTTGGTCTTCGGGGAGACAAGGGAACATGAATACGTGTTTGTTTTTCGAATTTGAGCTCTTTCTGCAATGGGCACTTTTCATGCTCTAAGCAGTTTTTCCTAACAAATGCAAGATATAGCATGGGCTATCTCCGCAAGGAAACTTCACATCTGCAAAAGTCATGGTTTTTTGGTCTTCGGGGAAGCAGGGGAACATGAATACGTGTTTGTTTTTTGAATTTGAGCTCTTTGTGAAATGGGCACTTTTCATACTATAAGCAGTTTTTCCTAACAAATGCAAGATATATCATGGGCTATCTCCGCAAGGAAACTTCAGATCTGCAAAACTCATGGTTTTTTGGTGTTCAGTGAGCCGGGGGAACATGAATACGTGTTTGTTTTTCGAATTTGAGCTCTTTCTGCAAAGGGCACTCTTCATGCTCTAAGCAGTTTTTCCTAACAAATGCAAGATATAACATGGGCTATCTCCGCAAGGAAACTTCAGATCTGCAAAAGTCATGGTTTTTTGGTGTTCAGTGAGCCGGGGGAACATGAATACGTGTTTGTTTTTCGAATTTGAGCTCTTTCTGCAATGGGCACTTTTCATGCTCTAAGCAGTTTTTCCTAACAAATGCAAGATATAGCATGGGCTATCTCCGCAAGGAAACTTCACATCTGCAAAAGTCATGGTTTTTTGGTCTTCGGGGAGGCAGGGGAACATGAATATGTGTTTGTTTTTTGAATTTGAGCTCTTTGTGAAATGGGCACTTTTCATACTATAAGCAGTTTTTCCTAACAAATGCAAGATATATCATGGGCTATCTCCGCAAGGAAACTTCAGATCTGCAAAACTCATGGTTTTTTGGTGTTCAGTGAGCCGGGGGAACATGAATACGTGTTTGTTTTTCGAATTTGAGCTCTTTCTGCAAAGGGCACTCTTCATGCTCTAAGCAGTTTTTCCTAACAAATGCAAGATATAACATGGGCTATCTCCGCAAGGAAACTTCAGATCTGCAAAAGTCATGGTTTTTTGGTGTTCAGTGAGCCGGGGGAACATGAATACGTGTTTGTTTTTCGAATTTGAGCTGTTTCTGCAATGGGCACTTTTCATGCTCTAAGCAGTTTTTCCTAACAAATGCAAGATATAGCATGGGCTATCTCCGCAAGGAAACTTCAGATCTGCAAAAGTCATGGTTTTTTGGTCTTCGGGGAGGCAGGGGAACAGGAATATGTGTTTGTTTTGCGAATTTGAGCTCTATCTGCAATGGGCACTTTTCATGCTATAAGCAGTTTTTCCTAACAAATGCAAGATATAGCATGGGCTATCTCCGCAAGGAAACTTCAGATCTGCAAAAGTCATGGTTTTTTGGTCTTCGGGGAGACAAGGGAACATGAATACGTGTTTGTTTTTCGAATTTGAGCTCTTTCTGCAATGGGCACTTTTCATGCTCTAAGCAGTTTTTCCTAACAAATGCAAGATATAGCATGGGCTATCTCCGCAAGGAAACTTCACATCTGCAAAAGTCATGGTTTTTTGGTCTTCGGGGAGGCAGGGGAACAGGAATATGTGTTTGTTTTGCGAATTTGAGCTCTATCTGCAATGGGCACTTTTCATGCTATAAGCAGTTTTTCCTAACAAATGCAAGATATA
The DNA here is from genome assembly GCF_964194415.1 of Vipera berus. Taxonomy (NCBI): domain Eukaryota; kingdom Metazoa; phylum Chordata; class Lepidosauria; order Squamata; family Viperidae; genus Vipera; species Vipera berus. The sequence goes on from NW_027673627.1 coordinate 18,239, forward strand.
GCATGGGCTATCTCCGCAAGGAAACTTCAGATCTGCAAAAGTCATGGTTTTTTGGTCTTCGGGGAGGCAGGGGAACAGGAATATGTGTTTGTTTTGCGAATTTGACCTCTATCTGCAATGGGCACTTTTCATGCTATAAGCAGTTTTTCCTAACAAATGCAAGATATAGCATGGTCTATCTCCGCAAGGAAACTTCAGATCTGCAAAAGTCATGGTTTTTTGGTCTTCGGGGAGACAGGGGAACATGAATACGTGTTTGTTTTTCGAATTTGAGCTCTTTCTGCAATGGGCACTTTTCATGCTCTAAGCAGTTTTTCCTAACAAATGCAAGATATAGCATGGGCTATCTCCGCAAGGAAACTTCACATCTGCAAAAGTCATGGTTTTTTGGTCTTCGGGGAGGCAGGGGAACAGGAATATGTGTTTGTTTTTCGAATTTGAGCTTTTTCTGCAATGGGCACTTTTCATACTATAAGCAGTTTTTCCTAACAAATGCAAGATATAGCATGGGCTATCTCCGCAAGGAAACTTCAGATCTGCAAAAGTCATGGTTTTTTGGTCTTCGGGGAGGCAGGGGAACAGGAATATGTGTTTGTTTTGCGAATTTGAGCTCTATCTGCAATGGGCACTTTTCATGCTATAAGCAGTTTTTCCTAACAAATGCAAGATATAGCATGGGCTATCTCCGCAAGGAAACTTCAGATCTGCAAAAGTCATGGTTTTTTGGTCTTCGGGGAGGCAGGGGAACAGGAATATGTGTTTGTTTTGCGAATTTGAGCTCTATCTGCAATGGGCACTTTTCATGCTATAAGCAGTTTTTCCTAACAAATGCAAGATATAGCATGGGCTATCTCCGCAAGGAAACTTCAGATCTGCAAAAGTCATGGTTTTTTGGTCTTCGGGGAGACAAGGGAACATGAATACGTGTTTGTTTTGCGAATTTGAGCTCTTTCTGCAATGGGCACTTTTCATGCTCTAAGCAGTTTTTCCTAACAAATGCAAGATATAGCATGGGCTATCTCCGCAAGGAAACTTCAGATCTGCAAAAGTCATGGTTTTTTGGTCTTCGGGGAGGCAGGGGAACAGGAATATGTGTTTGTTTTGCGAATTTGAGCTCTATCTGCAATGGGCACTTTTCATGCTATAAGCAGTTTTTCCTAACAAATGCAAGATATAGCATGGGCTATCTCCGGAAGGAAACTTCAGATCTGCAAAAGTCATGGTTTTTTGGTCTTCGGGGAGGCAGGGGAACATGAATATGTGTTTGTTTTTTGAATTTGAGCTCTTTGTGAAATGGGCACTTTTCATACTATAAGCAGTTTTTCCTAACAAATGCAAGATATATCATGGGCTATCTCCGCAAGGAAACTTCAGATCTGCAAAACTCATGGTTTTTTGGTGTTCAGTGAGCCGGGGGAACATGAATACGTGTTTGTTTTTCGAATTTGAGCTCTTTCTGCAAAGGGCACTCTTCATGCTCTAAGCAGTTTTTCCTAACAAATGCAAGATATAACATGGGCTATCTCCGCAAGGAAACTTCAGATCTGCAAAAGTCATGGTTTTTTGGTGTTCAGTGAGCCGGGGGAACATGAATACGTGTTTGTTTTTCGAATTTGAGCTCTTTCTGCAATGGGCACTTTTCATGCTCTAAGCAGTTTTTCCTAACAAATGCAAGATATAGCATGGGCTATCTCCGCAAGGAAACTTCACATCTGCAAAAGTCATGGTTTTTTGGTCTTCGGGGAGCCAGGGGAACAGGAATATGTGTTTGTTTTTCGAATTTGAGCTTTTTCTGCAATGGGCACTTTTCATACTATAAGCAGTTTTTCCTAACAAATGCAAGATATAGCATGGGCTATCTCCGCAAGGAAACTTCAGATCTGCAAAAGTCATGGTTTTTTGGTCTTCGGGGAGGCAGGGGAATTGGAATATGTGTTTGTTTTGTGAATTTGAGCTCTATCTGAAATGGGCACTTTTCATGCTATAAGCAGTTTTTCCTAACAAATGCAAGATATAGCATGGGCTATCTCCGCAAGGAAACTTCAGATCTGCAAAAGTCATGGTTTTTTGGTCTTCGGGGAGGCAGGGGAACAGGAATATGTGTTTTTTTTGCGAATTTGAGCTCTATCTGCAATGGGCACTTTTCATGCTATAAGCAGTTTTTCCTAACAAATGCAAGATATAGCATGGGCTATCACCGCAAGGAAACTTCAGATCTGCAAAAGTCATGGTTTTTTGGTCTTCGGGGAGACAAGGGAACATGAATACGTGTTTGTTTTTCGAATTTGAGCTTTTTCTGCAATGGGCACTTTTCATACTATAAGCAGTTTTTCCTAACAAATGCAAGATATAGCATGGGCTATCACCGCAAGGAAACTTCACATCTGCAAAAGTCATGGTTTTTTGGTCTTCGGGGAGGCAGGGGAACAGGAATATGTGTTTGTTTTTCGAATTTGAGCTTTTTCTGCAATGGGCACTTTTCATACTATAAGCAGTTTTTCCTAATAAATGCAAGATATATCATGGGCTATCTCCGCAAGGAAACTTCAGATCTGCAAAACTCATGGTTTTTTGGTCTTCGGGGAGGCAGGGGAACATGAATACGTGTTTGTTTTTCGAATTTGAGCTCTTTCTGCAAAGGGCACTCTTCATGCTCTAAGCAGTTTTTCCTAACAAATGCAAGATATAACATGGGCTATCTCCGCAAGGAAACTTCAGATCTGCAAAAGTCATGGTTTTTTGGTGTTCAGTGAGCCGGGGGAACATGAATACGTGTTTGTTTTTCGAATTTGAGCTCTTTCTGCAATGGGCACTTTTCATGCTCTAAGCAGTTTTTCCTAACAAATGCAAGATATAGCATGGGCTATCTCCGCAAGGAAACTTCACATCTGCAAAAGTCATGGTTTTTTGGTCTTCGGGGAGCCAGGGGAACAGGAATATGTGTTTGTTTTTCGAATTTGAGCTTTTTCTGCAATGGGCACTTTTCATACTATAAGCAGTTTTTCCTAACAAATGCAAGATATAGCATGGGCTATCTCCGCAAGGAAACTTCAGATCTGCAAAAGTCATGGTTTTTTGGTCTTCGGGGAGGCAGGGGAATTGGAATATGTGTTTGTTTTGTGAATTTGAGCTCTATCTGAAATGGGCACTTTTCATGCTATAAGCAGTTTTTCCTAACAAATGCAAGATATAGCATGGGCTATCTCCGCAAGGAAACTTCAGATCTGCAAAAGTCATGGTTTTTTGGTCTTCGGGGAGGCAGGGGAACAGGAATATGTGTTTGTTTTGCGAATTTGAGCTCTATCTGCAATGGGCACTTTTCATGCTATAAGCAGTTTTTCCTAACAAATGCAAGATATAGCATGGGCTATCACCGCAAGGAAACTTCAGATCTGCAAAAGTCATGGTTTTTTGGTCTTCGGGGAGACAAGGGAACATGAATACGTGTTTGTTTTTCGAATTTGAGCTCTTTCTGCAATGGGCACTTTTCATGCTCTAAGCAGTTTTTCCTAACAAATGCAAGATATAGCATGGGCTATCTCCACAAGGAAACTTCACATCTGCAAAAGTCATGGTTTTTTGGTCTTCGGGGAGGCAGGGGAACAGGAATATGTGTTTGTTTTTCGAATTTGAGCTTTTTCTGCAATGGGCACTTTTCATACTATAAGCAGTTTTTCCTAACAAATGCAAGATATAGCATGGGCTATCTCCGCAAGGAAACTTCAGATCTGCAAAAGTCATGGTTTTTTGGTCTTCGGGGAGGCAGGGGAACATGAATATGTGTTTGTTTTGCGAATTTGAGCTCTATCTGCATTGGGCACTTTTCATGCTCTAAGCAGTTTTTCCTAACAAATGCAAGATATAAAATGGGCTATCTCCACAAGGAAACTTCAGATCTGCAAAACTCATGGTTTTTTGGTGTTCAGTGAGCCGGGGGAACATGAATACGTGTTTGTTTTTCGAATTTGAGCTCTTTCTGCAATGGGCACTTTTCATGCTCTAAGCAGTTTTTCCTAACAAATGCAAGATATAGCATGGGCTATCTCTGCAAGGAAACTTCAGATCTGCAAAAGTCATGGTTTTTTGATCTTCGGGGAGGCAGGGGAACAGGAATATGTGTCTGTTTTTCGAATTTGAGCTCTTTCTGCAATGGGCACTTTTCATGCAATAAGCAGTTTTTCCTAACAAATGCAAGATATAGCAAGGAAACTTCACATCTTCAAAAGTCATGGTTTTTTGGTCTTCGGGGAGGCAGGGGAACAGGAATATGTGTTTGTTTTGCGAATTTGAGCTCTATCTGCAATGGGCACTTTTCATGCTATAAGCAGTTTTTCCTAACAAATGCAAGATATAGCATGGGCTATCTCTGCAAGGAAACTTCAGATCTGCAAAAGTCATGGTTTTTTGGTCTTCGGGGAGGCAGGGGAACATGAATATGTGTTTGTTTTTTGAATTTGAGCTCTTTGTGAAATGGGCACTTTTCATACTATAAGCAGTTTTTCCTAACAAATGCAAGATATATCATGGGCTATCTCCGCAAGGAAACTTCAGATCTGCAAAACTCATGGTTTTTTGGTGTTCAGTGACCAGGGGGAACATGAATACGTGTTTGTTTTTCGAATTTGAGCTCTTTCTGCAATGGGCACTTTTCATACTATAAGCAGTTTTTCCTAACAAATGCAAGATATAACATGGGCTATCTCCGCAAGGAAACTTCAGATCTGCAAAAGTCATGGTTTTTTGGTGTTCAGTGAGCCGGGGGAACATGAATACGTGTTTGTTTTTCGAATTTGAGCTCTTTCTGCAATGGGCACTTTTCATGCTCTAAGCAGTTTTTCCTAACAAATGCAAGATATAGCATGGGCTATCTCCGCAAGGAAACTTCAGATCTGCAAAAGTCATGGTTTTTTGGTCTTCGGGGAGGCAGGGGAACAGGAATATGTGTTTGTTTTGCGAATTTGAGCTCTATCTGCAATGGGCACTTTTCATGCTATAAGCAGTTTTTCCTAACAAATGCAAGATATAGCATGGGCTATCTCCGCAAGGAAACTTCAGATCTGCAAAAGTCATGGTTTTTTGGTCTTCGGGGAGGCAGGGGAACAGGAATATGTGTTTGTTTTGCGAATTTGAGCTCTATCTGCAATGGGCACTTTTCATGCTATAAGCAGTTTTTCCTAACAAATGCAAGATATAGCATGGGCTATCTCCGCAAGGAAACTTCAGATCTGCAAAAGTCATGGTTTTTTGGTCTTCGCGGAGACAAGGGAACATGAATACGTGTTTGTTTTTCGAATTTGAGCTCTTTCTGCAATGGGCACTTTTCATGCTCTAAGCAGTTTTTCCTAACAAATGCAAGATATAGCATGGGCTATCTCCGCAAGGAAACTTCACATCTGCAAAAGTCATGGTTTTTTGGTCTTCGGGGAGGCAGGGGAACAGGAATATGTGTTTGTTTTTCGAATTTGAGCTTTTTCTGCAATGGGCACTTTTCATACTATAAGCAGTTTTTCCTAACAAATGCAAGATATAGCATGGGCTATCTCCGCAAGGAAACTTCAGATCTGCAAAAGTCATGGTTTTTTGGTCTTCGGGGAGGCAGGGGAACAGGAATATGTGTTTGTTTTGCGAATTTGAGCTCTATCTGCAATGGGCACTTTTCATGGTATAAGCAGTTTTTCCTAACAAATGCAAGATATAGCATGGGCTATCTCCGCAAGGAAACTTCAGATCTGCAAAAGTCATGGTTTTTTGGTCTTCGGGGAGACAGGGGAACATGAATATGTGTTTGTTTTGCGAATTTGAGCTCTATCTGCAATGGGCACTTTTCATGCTCTAAGCAGTTTTTCCTAACAAATGCAAGATATAGCATGGGCTATCTCTGCAAGGAAACTTCAGATCTGCAAAAGTCATGGTTTTTTGATCTTCGGGGAGGCAGGGGAACAGGAATATGTGTCTGTTTTTCGAATTTGAGCTCTTTCTGCAATGGGCACTTTTCATGCAATAAGCAGTTTTTCCTAACAAATGCAAGATATAGCATGGGCTATCTCCGCAAGGAAACTTCACATCTTCAAAAGTCATGGTTTTTTGGTCTTCGGGGAGGCAGGGGAACAGGAATATGTGTTTGTTTTGCGAATTTGAGCTCTATCTGCAATGGGCACTTTTCATGCTATAAGCAGTTTTTCCTAACAAATGCAAGATATAGCATGGGCTATCTCTGCAAGGAAACTTCAGATCTGCAAAAGTCATGGTTTTTTGGTCTTCGGGGAGGCAGGGGAACATGAATATGTGTTTGTTTTTTGAATTTGAGCTCTTTGTGAAATGGGCACTTTTCATACTATAAGCAGTTTTTCCTAACAAATGCAAGATATAACATGGGCTATCTCCGCAAGGAAACTTCAGATCTGCAAAAGTCATGGTTTTTTGGTGTTCAGTGAGCCGGGGGAACATGAATACGTGTTTGTTTTTCGAATTTGAGCTCTTTCTGCAATGGGCACTTTTCATGCTCTAAGCAGTTTTTCCTAACAAATGCAAGATATAGCATGGGCTATCTCCGCAAGGAAACTTCAGATCTGCAAAAGTCATGGTTTTTTGGTCTTCGGGGAGGCAGGGGAACAGGAATATGTGTTTGTTTTGCGAATTTGAGCTCTATCTGCAATGGGCACTTTTCATGCTATAAGCAGTTTTTCCTAACAAATGCAAGATATAGCATGGGCTATCTCCGCAAGGAAACTTCAGATCTGCAAAAGTCATGGTTTTTTGGTCTTCGGGGAGGCAGGGGAACAGGAATATGTGTTTGTTTTGCGAATTTGAGCTCTATCTGCAATGGGCACTTTTCATGCTATAAGCAGTTTTTCCTAACAAATGCAAGATATAGCATGGGCTATCTCCGCAAGGAAACTTCAGATCTGCAAAAGTCATGTTTTTTTGGTCTTCGCGGAGACAAGGGAACATGAATACGTGTTTGTTTTTCGAATTTGAGCTCTTTCTGCAATGGGCACTTTTCATGCTCTAAGCAGTTTTTCCTAACAAATGCAAGATATAGCATGGGCTATCTCCGCAAGGAAACTTCACATCTGCAAAAGTCATGGTTTTTTGGTCTTCGGGGAGGCAGGGGAACAGGAATATGTGTTTGTTTTTCGAATTTGAGCTTTTTCTGCAATGGGCACTTTTCATACTATAAGCAGTTTTTCCTAACAAATGCAAGATATAGCATGGGCTATCTCCGCAAGGAAACTTCAGATCTGCAAAAGTCATGGTTTTTTGGTCTTCGGGGAGGCAGGGGAACAGGAATATGTGTTTGTTTTGCGAATTTGAGCTCTATCTGCAATGGGCACTTTTCATGGTATAAGCAGTTTTTCCTAACAAATGCAAGATATAGCATGGGCTATCTCCGCAAGGAAACTTCAGATCTGCAAAAGTCATGGTTTTTTGGTCTTCGGGGAGACAGGGGAACATGAATATGTGTTTGTTTTGCGAATTTGAGCTCTATCTGCAATGGGCACTTTTCATGCTCTAAGCAGTTTTTCCTAACAAATGCAAGATATAGCATGGGCTATCTCTGCAAGGAAACTTCAGATCTGCAAAAGTCATGGTTTTTTGATCTTCGGGGAGGCAGGGGAACAGGAATATGTGTCTGTTTTTCGAATTTGAGCTCTTTCTGCAATGGGCACTTTTCATGCAATAAGCAGTTTTTCCTAACAAATGCAAGATATAGCATGGGCTATCTCCGCAAGGAAACTTCACATCTTCAAAAGTCATGGTTTTTTGGTCTTCGGGGAGGCAGGGGAACAGGAATATGTGTTTGTTTTGCGAATTTGAGCTCTATCTGCAATGGGCACTTTTCATGCTATAAGCAGTTTTTCCTAACAAATGCAAGATATAGCATGGGCTATCTCTGCAAGGAAACTTCAGATCTGCAAAAGTCATGGTTTTTTGGTCTTCGGGGAGGCAGGGGAACATGAATATGTGTTTGTTTTTTGAATTTGAGCTCTTTGTGAAATGGGCACTTTTCATACTATAAGCAGTTTTTCCTAACAAATGCAAGATATATCATGGGCTATCTCCGCAAGGAAACTTCAGATCTGCAAAACTCATGGTTTTTTGGTGTTCAGTGAGCAGGGGGAACATGAATACGTGTTTGTTTTTCGAATTTGAGCTCTTTCTGCAATGGGCACTTTTCATACTATAAGCAGTTTTTCCTAACAAATGCAAGATATAACATGGGCTATCTCCGCAAGGAAACTTCAGATCTGCAAAAGTCATGGTTTTTTGGTGTTCAGTGAGCCGGGGGAACATGAATACGTGTTTGTTTTTCGAATTTGAGCTCTTTCTGCAATGGGCACTTTTCATGCTCTAAGCAGTTTTTCCTAACAAATGCAAGATATAGCATGGGCTATCTCCGGAAGGAAACTTCAGATCTGCAAAAGTCATGGTTTTTTGGTCTTCGGGGAGGCAGGGGAACAGGAATATGTGTTTGTTTTGTGAATTTGAGCTCTATCTGCAATGGGCACTTTTCATGCTATAAGCAGTTTTTCCTAACAAATGCAAGATATAGCATGGGCTATCTCCGCAAGGAAACTTCAGATCTGCAAAAGTCATGGTTTTTTGGTCTTCGGGGAGGCAGGGGAACAGGAATATGTGTTTGTTTTGCGAATTTGAGCTCTATCTGCAATGGGCACTTTTCATGCTATAAGCAGTTTTTCCTAACAAATGCAAGATATAGCATGGGCTATCTCCGCAAGGAAACTTCACATCTGCAAAAGTCATGGTTTTTTGGTCTTCGGGGAGGCAGGGGAACAGGAATACGTGTTTGTTTTTCGAATTTGAGCTTTTTCTGCAATGGGCACTTTTCATGCTCTAAGCAGTTTTTCCTAACAAATGCAAGATATAGCATGGGCTATCTCCGCAAGGAAACTTCACATCTGCAAAAGTCATGGTTTTTTGGTCTTCGGGGAGGCAGGGGAACAGGAATATGTGTTTGTTTTTCGAATTTGAGCTTTTTCTGCAATGGGCACTTTTCATGCTCTAAGCAGTTTTTCCTAACAAATGCAAGATATAGCATGGGCTATCTCTGCAAGGAAACTTCAGATCTGCAAAAGTCATGGTTTTTTGGTGTTCGGGGAGGCAGGGGAACATGAATACGTGTCTGTTTTTCGAATTTGAGCTCTTTCTGCAATGTTCACTTTTCATACTCTAAGCAGTTTTTCCTAACAAAAGCAAGATATAGCATGGGCTATCTCCGCAAGGAAACTTCAGATCTGCAAAAGTCATGGTTTTTTGGTCTTCGGGGAGGCAGGGGAACAGGAATATGTGTTTGTTTTGCGAATTTGAGCTCTATCTGCAATGGGCACTTTTCATGCTATAAGCAGTTTTTCCTAACAAATGCAAGATATAGCATGGGCTATCTCCGCAAGGAAACTTCAGATCTGCAAAACTCATGGTTTTTTGGTGTTCAGTGAGCCGGGGGAACATGAATACGTGTTTGTTTTTCGAATTTGAGCTCTTTCTGCAAAGGGCACTCTTCATGCACTAAGCAGTTTTTCCTAACAAATGCAAGATATAACATGGGCTATCTCCGCAAGGAAACTTCAGATCTGCAAAAGTCATGGTTTTTTGGTGTTCAGTGAGCCGGGGGAACATGAATACGTGTTTGTTTTTCGAATTTGAGCTCTTTCTGCAATGGGCACTTTTCATGCTCTAAGCAGTTTTTCCTAACAAATGCAAGATATAGCATGGGCTATCTCCGCAAGGAAACTTCACATCTGCAAAAGTCATGGTTTTTTGGTCTTCGGGGAGGCAGGGGAACAGGAATATGTGTTTGTTTTTCGAATTTGAGCTTTTTCTGCAATGGGCACTTTTCATACTATAAGCAGTTTTTCCTAACAAATGCAAGATATAGCATGGGCTATCTCCGCAAGGAAACTTCACATCTGCAAAAGTCATGGTTTTTTGGTCTTCGGGGAGGCAGGGGAACAGGAATATGTGTTTGTTTTGCGAATTTGAGCTCTATCTGCAATGGGCGCTTTTCATGCTATAAGCAGTTTTTCCTAACAAATGCAAGATATAGCATGGGCTATCTCCGCAAGGAAACTTCAGATCTGCAAAAGTCATGGTTTTTTGGTGTTCAGTGAGCCGGGGGAACATGAATACGTGTTTGTTTTTCGAATTTGAGCTCTTTCTGCAATGGGCACTTTTCATGCTCTAAGCAGTTTTTCCTAACAAAAGCAAGATATAGCATGGGCTATCTCCGCAAGGAAACTTCACATCTGCAAAAGTCATGGTTTTTTGGTGTTCAGTGAGCCGGGGGAACATGAATACGTGTTTGTTTTTCGAATTTGAGCTCTTTCTGCAATGGGCACTTTTCATGCTCTAAGCAGTTTTTCCTAACAAATGCAAGATATAGCATGGGCTATCTCCGCAAGGAAACTTCACATCTGCAAAAGTCATGGTTTTCTGGTCTTCGGGGAGGCAGGGGAACAGGAATATGTGTTTGTTTTTCGAATTTGAGCTTTTTCTGCAATGGGCACTTTTCATACTATAAGCAGTTTTTCCTAACAAATGCAAGATATAGCATGGGCTATCTCCGCAAGGAAACTTCACATCTGCAAAAGTCATGGTTTTTTGGTCTTCGGGGAGGCAGGGGAACAGGAATATGTGTTTGTTTTGCGAATTTGAGCTCTATCTGCAATGGGCGCTTTTCATGCTATAAGCAGTTTTTCCTAACAAATGAAAAATATAGCATGGGCTATCTCCGCAAGGAAACTTCAGATCTGCAAAAGTCATGGTTTTTTTGTGTTCAGTGAGCCGGGGGAACATGAATACGTGTTTGTTTTTCGAATTTGAGCTCTTTCTGCAATGGGCACTTTTCATGCTATAAGCAGTTTTTCCTAACAAATGCAAGATATAGCATGGGCTATCTCCGCAAGGAAACTTCAGATCTGCAAAAGTCATGGTTTTTTGGTCTTCGGGGAGGCAGGGGAACAGGAATATGTGTTTGTTTTTCGAATTTGAGCTCTATCTGCAATGGGCACTTTTCATGCTATAAGCAGTTTTTCCTAACAAATGCAAGATATTGCATGGGCTATCTCTGCAAGGAAACTTCAGATCTGCAAAAGTCATGGTTTTTTGGTCTTCGGGGAGACAAGGGAACATGAATACGTGTTTGTTTTTAGAATTTGAGCTCTTTCTGCAATGGGCACTTTTCATGCTCTAAGCAGTTTTTCCTAACAAATGCAAGATATAGCATGGGCTATCTCCGCAAGGAAACTTCAGATCTGCAAAAGTCATGGTTTTTTGGTGTTCAGTGAGCCGGGGGAACATGAATACGTGTTTGTTTTTCGAATTTGAGCTCTTTCTGCAATGGGCACTTTTCATGCTCTAAGCAGTTTTTCCTAACAAATGCAAGATATAGCATGGGCTATCTCCGCAAGGAAACTTCACATCCGGAAAAGTGATGGTTTTTTGGTCTTCGGGGAGGCAGGGGAACAGGAATATGTGTTTGTTTTGCGAATTTGAGCTCTATCTGCAATGGGCACTTTTCATGCTATAAGCAGTTTTTCCTAACAAATGCAAGATATAGCATGGGCTATCTCCGCAAGGAAACTTCAGATCTGCAAAAGTCATGGTTTTTTGGTCTTCGGGGAGGCAGGGGAACAGGAATATGTGTTTGTTTTTCGAATTTGAGCTCTTTCTGCAATGGGCACTTTTCATACTATATGCAGTTTTTCCTAACAAATGCAAGATATAACATGGGCTATCTCCGCAAGGAAACTTCAGATCTGCAAAACTCATGGTTTTTTGGTGTTCAGTGAGCCGGGGGAACATGAATACGTGTTTGTTTTTCGAATTTGAGCTCTTTCTGCAATGGGCACTTTTCATGCTCTAAGCAGATTTTCCTAACAAATGCAAGATATAGCATGGGCTATCACTGCAAGGAAACTTCAGATCTGCAAAAGACATGGTTTTTTGATCTTCGGGGAGGCAGGGGAACAGGAATATGTGTTTGTTTTTCGAATTTGAGCTCTTTCTGCAATGGGCACTTTTCATACTATAAGCAGTTTTTCCTAACAAATGCAAGATATAAAATGGGCTATCTCCGCAAGGAAACTTCAGATCTGCAAAAGTCATGGTTTTTTGGTGTTCAGTGAGCCGGGGGAACATGAATACGTGTTTGTTTTTCGAATTTGAGCTCTTTCTGCAATGGGCACTTTTCATGCTCTAAGCAGTTTTTCCTAACAAATGCAAGATATAGCATGGGCTATCTCCGCAAGGAAACTTCACATCTGCAAAAGTCATGGTTTTTTGGTCTTCGGGGAGGCAGGGGAACAGGAATATGTGTTTGTTTTTCGAATTTGAGCTTTTTCTGCAATGGGCACTTTTCATACTATAAGCAGTTTTTCCTAACAAATGCAAGATATAGCATGGGCTATCTCCGCAAGGAAACTTCAGATCTGCAAAAGTCATGGTTTTTTGGTCTTCGGGGAGGCAGGGGAACAGGAATATGTGTTTGTTTTGCGAATTTGAGCTCTATCTGCAATGGGCACTTTTCATGCTATAAGCAGTTTTTCCTAACAAATGCAAGATATAGCATGGGCTATCTCTGCAAGGAAACCTCAGATCTGCAAAAGTCATGGTTTTTTGGTCTTCGGGGAGGCAGGGGAACAGGAATATGTGTTTGTTTTTCGAATTTGAGCTCTTTCTGCAATGGGCACTTTTCATACTATATGCAGTTTTTCCTAACAAATGCAAGATATAACATGGGCTATCTCCGCAAGGAAACTTCAGATCTGCAAAAGTCATGGTTTTTTGGTCTTCGGGGAGGCAGGGGAACATGAATACGTGTTTGTTTTTCGAATTTGAGCTCTTTCTGCAATGGGCACTTTTCATGCTCTAAGCAGTTTTTCTTAACAAATGCAAGATATAGCATGGGCTATCAGTGCAAGGAAACTTCAGATCTGCAAAAGACATGGTTTTTTGATCTTCGGGGAGGCAGGGGAACAGGAATATGTGTTTGTTTTTCGAATTTGAGCTCTTTCTGCAATGGGCACTTTTCATACTATAAGCAGTTTTTCCTAACAAATGCAAGATATAAAATGGGCTATCTCCGCAAGGAAACTTCAGATCTGCAAAAGTCATGGTTTTTTGGTGTTCAGTGAGCCGGGGGAACATGAATACGTGTTTGTTTTTCGAATTTGAGCTCTTTCTGCAATGGGCACTTTTCATGCTCTAAACAGTTTTTCCTAACAAATGCAAGATATAGCATGGGCTATCTCCGCAAGGAAACTTCACATCTGCAAAAGTCATGGTTTTTTGGTCTTCGGGGAGGCAGGGGAACAGGAATATGTGTTTGTTTTTCGAATTTGAGCTCTTTCTGCAATGGGCACTTTTCATGCTCTAAGCAGTTTTTCCTAACAAATGCAAGATATAGCATGGGCTATCTCTGCAAGGAAACTTCAGATCTGCAAAAGTCATGGTTTTTTGGTGTTCGGGGAGGCAGGGGAACATGAATACGTGTCTGTTTTTCGAATTTGAGCTCTTTCTGCAATGTTCACTTTTCATACTCTAAGCAGTTTTTCCTAACAAAAGCAAGATATAGCATGGGCTATCTCCGCAAGGAAACTTCAGATCTGCAAAAGTCATGGTTTTTTGGTCTTCGGGGAGGCAGGGGAACAGGAATATGTGTTTGTTTTGCGAATTTGAGCTCTATCTGCAATGGGCACTTTTCATGCTATAAGCAGTTTTTCCTAACAAATGCAAGATATAGCATGGGCTATCTCCGCAAGGAAACTTCAGATCTGCAAAACTCATGGTTTTTTGGTGTTCAGTGAGCCGGGGGAACATGAATACGTGTTTGTTTTTCGAATTTGAGCTCTTTCTGCAAAGGGCACTCTTCATGCACTAAGCAGTTTTTCCTAACAAATGCAAGATATAACATGGGCTATCTCCGCAAGGAAACTTCAGATCTGCAAAAGTCATGGTTTTTTGGTGTTCAGTGAGCCGGGGGAACATGAATACGTGTTTGTTTTTCGAATTTGAGCTCTTTCTGCAATGGGCACTTTTCATGCTCTAAGCAGTTTTTCCTAACAAATGCAAGATATAGCATGGGCTATCTCCGCAAGGAAACTTCACATCTGCAAAAGTCATGGTTTTTTGGTCTTCGGGGAGGCAGGGGAACAGGAATATGTGTTTGTTTTTCGAATTTGAGCTTTTTCTGCAATGGGCACTTTTCATACTATAAGCAGTTTTTCCTAACAAATGCAAGATATAGCATGGGCTATCTCCGCAAGGAAACTTCACATCTGCAAAAGTCATGGTTTTTTGGTCTTCGGGGAGGCAGGGGAACAGGAATATGTGTTTGTTTTGCGAATTTGAGCTCTATCTGCAATGGGCGCTTTTCATGCTATAAGCAGTTTTTCCTAACAAATGCAAGATATAGCATGGGCTATCTCCGCAAGGAAACTTCAGATCTGCAAAAGTCATGGTTTTTTGGTGTTCAGTGAGCCGGGGGAACATGAATACGTGTTTGTTTTTCGAATTTGAGCTCTTTCTGCAATGGGCACTTTTCATGCTCTAAGCAGTTTTTCCTAACAAAAGCAAGATATAGCATGGGCTATCTCCGCAAGGAAACTTCACATCTGCAAAAGTCATGGTTTTTTGGTGTTCAGTGAGCCGGGGGAACATGAATACGTGTTTGTTTTTCGAATTTGAGCTCTTTCTGCAATGGGCACTTTTCATGCTCTAAGCAGTTTTTCCTAACAAATGCAAGATATAGCATGGGCTATCTCCGCAAGGAAACTTCACATCTGCAAAAGTCATGGTTTTTTGGTCTTCGGGGAGGCAGGGGAACAGGAATATGTGTTTGTTTTTCGAATTTGAGCTTTTTCTGCAATGGGCACTTTTCATACTATAAGCAGTTTTTCCTAACAAATGCAAGATATAGCATGGGCTATCTCCGCAAGGAAACTTCACATCTGCAAAAGTCATGGTTTTTTGGTCTTCGGGGAGGCAGGGGAACAGGAATATGTGTTTGTTTTGCGAATTTGAGCTCTATCTGCAATGGGCGCTTTTCATGCTATAAGCAGTTTTTCCTAACAAATGAAAAATATAGCATGGGCTATCTCCGCAAGGAAACTTCAGATCTGCAAAAGTCATGGTTTTTTGATCTTTGGGGAGGCAGGGGAACATGAATACGTGTTTGTTTTTCGAATTTGAGCTCTTTCTGCAATGGGCACTTTTCATGCTCTAAGCAGTTTTTCCTAACAAATGCAAGATATAGCATGGGCTATCTCCGCAAGGAAACTTCAGATCTGCAAAAGTCATGGTTTTTTGGTGTTCAGTGAGCCGGGGGAACATGAATACGTGTTTGTTTTTCGAATTTGAGCTCTTTCTGCAATGGGCACTTTTCATGCTCTAAGCAGTTTTTCCTAACAAATGCAAGATATAGCATGGGCTATCTCCGCAAGGAAACTTCACATCTGCAAAAGTCATGGTTTTTTGGTCTTCGGGGAGGCAGGGGAACAGGAATATGTGTTTGTTTTTCGAATTTGAGCTTTTTCTGCAATGGGCACTTTTCATACTATAAGCAGTTTTTCCTAACAAATGCAAGATATAGCATGGGCTATCTCCGCAAGGAAACTTCAGATCTGCAAAAGTCATGGTTTTTTGGTCTTCGGGGAGGCAGGGGAACAGGAATATGTGTTTGTTTTGCGAATTTGAGCTCTATCTGCAATGGGCACTTTTCATGCTATAAGCAGTTTTTCCTAACAAATGCAAGATATAGCATGGGCTATCTCTGCAAGGAAACTTCAGATCT
This sequence comes from Vipera berus, assembly GCF_964194415.1. Lineage (NCBI taxonomy): Eukaryota > Metazoa > Chordata > Lepidosauria > Squamata > Viperidae > Vipera > Vipera berus. Next base: position 34,050 of record NW_027673627.1, read on the forward strand.
GCAAAAGTCATGGTTTTTTGGTCTTCGGGGAGGCAGGGGAACAGGAATATGTGTTTGTTTTTCGAATTTGAGCTCTTTCTGCAATGGGCACTTTTCATACTATATGCAGTTTTTCCTAACAAATGCAAGATATAACATGGGCTATCTCCGCAAGGAAACTTCAGATCTGCAAAAGTCATGGTTTTTTGGTCTTCGGGGAGGCAGGGGAACATGAATACGTGTTTGTTTTTCGAATTTGAGCTCTTTCTGCAATGGGCACTTTTCATGCTCTAAGCAGTTTTTCCTAACAAATGCAAGATATAGCATGGGCTATCACTGCAAGGAAACTTCAGATCTGCAAAAGTCATGGTTTTTTGGTCTTCGGGGAGGCAGGGGAACAGGAATATGTGTTTGTTTTTCGAATTTGAGCTCTTTCTGCAATGGGCACTTTTCATGCTCTAAGCAGTTTTTCCTAACAAATGCAAGATATAGCATGGGCTATCTCTGCAAGGAAACTTCAGATCTGCAAAAGTCATGGTTTTTTGATCTTCGGGGAGGCAGGGGAACAGGAATATGTGTCTGTTTTTCGAATTTGAGCTCTTTCTGCAATGTTCACTTTTCATACTATAAGCAGTTTTTCCTAACAAATGCAAGATATAACATGGGCTATCTCCGCAAGGAAACTTCAGATCTGCAAAAGTCATGGTTTTTTGGTGTTCAGTGAGCCGGGGGAACATGAATACGTGTTTGTTTTTCGAATTTGAGCTCTTTCTGCAATGGGCACTTTTAATGCTCTAAGCAGTTTTTCCTAACAAATGCAAGATATAGCATGGGCTATCTCCGCAAGGAAACTTCAGATCTGCAAAAGTCATGGTTTTTTGGTCTTCGGGGAGGCAGGGGAACAGGAATATGTGTTTGTTTTGCGAATTTGAGCTCTATCTGCAATGGGCACTTTTCATGCTATAAGCAGTTTTTCCTAACAAATGCAAGATATAGCATGGGCTATCTCCGCAAGGAAACTTCACATCTGCAAAAGTCATGGTTTTTTGGTCTTCGGGGAGGCAGGGGAACAGGAATATGTGTTTGTTTTTCGAATTTGAGCTTTTTCTGCAATGGGCACTTTTCATACTATAAGCAGTTTTTCCTAACAAATGCAAGATATAGCATGGGCTATCTCCGCAAGGAAACTTCACATCTGCAAAAGTCATGGTTTTTTGGTCTTCGGGGAGGCAGGGGAACAGGAATATGTGTTTGTTTTGCGAATTTGAGCTCTATCTGCAATGGGCGCTTTTCATGCTATAAGCAGTTTTTCCTAACAAATGAAAAATATAGCATGGGCTATCTCCGCAAGGAAACTTCAGATCTGCAAAAGTCATGGTTTTTTGGTCTTCGGGGAGACAAGGGAACATGAATACGTGTTTGTTTTTCGAATTTGAGCTCTTTCTGCAATGGGCACTTTTCATGCTCTAAGCAGTTTTTCCTAACAAATGCAAGATATAGCATGGGCTATCTCCGCAAGGAAACTTCACATCTGCAAAAGTCATGGTTTTTTGGTCTTCGGGGAGGCAGGGGAACAGGAATATGTGTTTGTTTTTCGAATTTGAGCTTTTTCTGCAATGGGCACTTTTCATACTATAAGCAGTTTTTCCTAACAAATGCAAGATATAGCATGGGCTATCTCCGCAAGGAAACTTCACATCTGCAAAAGTCATGGTTTTTTGGTCTTCGGGGAGGCAGGGGAACAGGAATATGTGTTTGTTTTGCGAATTTGAGCTCTATCTGCAATGGGCACTTTTCATGCTATAAGCAGTTTTTCCTAACAAATGCAAGATATAGCATGGGCTATCTCCGCAAGGAAACTTCAGATCTGCAAAAGTCATGGTTTTTTGGTCTTCGGGGAGGCAGGGGAACATGAATATGTGTTTGTTTTGCGAATTTGAGCTCTATCTGCAATGGGCACTTTTCATGCTATAAGCAGTTTTTCCTAACAAATGCAAGATATAACATGGGCTATCTCCACAAGGAAACTTCAGATCTGCAAAACTCATGGTTTTTTGGTGTTCAGTGAGCCGGGGGAACATGAATACGTGTTTGTTTTTCGAATTTGAGCTCTTTCTGCAATGGGCACTTTTCATGCTCTAAGCAGTTTTTCCTAACAAATGCAAGATATAGCATGGGCTATCTCTGCAAGGAAACTTCAGATCTGCAAAAGTCATGGTTTTTTGATCTTCGGGGAGGCAGGGGAACAGGAATATGTGTCTGTTTTTCGAATTTGAGCTCTTTCTGCAATGGGCACTTTTCATACTATAAGCAGTTTTTCCTAACAAATGCAAGATATAACATGGGCTATCTCCGCAAGGAAACTTCAGATCTGCAAAAGTCATGGTTTTTTGGTGTTCAGTGAGCCGGGGGAACATGAATACGTGTTTGTTTTTCGAATTTGAGCTCTTTCTGCAATGGGCACTTTTCATGCTCTAAGCAGTTTTTCCTAACAAATGCAAGATATAGCATGGGCTATCTCCGCAAGGAAACTTCACATCTGCAAAAGTCATGGTTTTTTGGTCTTCGGGGAGGCAGGGGAACAGGAATATGTGTTTGTTTTGCGAATTTGAGCTCTATCTGCAATGGGCACTTTTCATGCTATAAGCAGTTTTTCCTAACAAATGCAAGATATAGCATGGGCTATCTCCGCAAGGAAACTTCAGATCTGCAAAAGTCATGGTTTTTTGGTGTTCAGTGAGCCGGGGGAACATGAATACGTGTTTGTTTTTCGAATTTGAGCTCTTTCTGCAATGGGCACTTTTCATGCTCTAAGCAGTTTTTCCTAACAAATGCAAGATATAGCATGGGCTATCTCTGCAAGGAAACTTCAGATCTGCAAAAGTCATGGTTTTTTGGTCTTCGGGGAGGCAGGGGAACAGGAATATGTGTTTGTTTTTCGAATTTGAGCTCTTTCTGCAATGGGCACTTTTCATACTATATGCAGTTTTTCCTAACAAATGCAAGATATAACATGGGCTATCTCCGCAAGGAAACTTCAGATCTGCAAAACTCATGGTTTTTTGGTGTTCAGTGAGCCGGGGGAACATGAATACGTGTTTGTTTTTCGAATTTGAGCTCTTTCTGCAATGGGCACTTTTCATGCTCTAAGCAGATTTTCCTAACAAATGCAAGATATAGCATGGGCTATCACTGCAAGGAAACTTCAGATCTGCAAAAGACATGGTTTTTTGATCTTCGGGGAGGCAGGGGAACAGGAATATGTGTTTGTTTTTCGAATTTGAGCTCTTTCTGCAATGGGCACTTTTCATACTATAAGCAGTTTTTCCTAACAAATGCAAGATATAAAATGGGCTATCTCCGCAAGGAAACTTCAGATCTGCAAAAGTCATGGTTTTTTGGTGTTCAGTGAGCCGGGGGAACATGAATACGTGTTTGTTTTTCGAATTTGAGCTCTTTCTGCAATGGGCACTTTTCATGCTCTAAGCAGTTTTTCCTAACAAATGCAAGATATAGCATGGGCTATCTCCGCAAGGAAACTTCACATCTGCAAAAGTCATGGTTTTTTGGTCTTCGGGGAGGCAGGGGAACAGGAATATGTGTTTGTTTTTCGAATTTGAGCTTTTTCTGCAATGGGCACTTTTCATACTATAAGCAGTTTTTCCTAACAAATGCAAGATATAGCATGGGCTATCTCCGCAAGGAAACTTCAGATCTGCAAAAGTCATGGTTTTTTGGTCTTCGGGGAGGCAGGGGAACAGGAATATGTGTTTGTTTTGCGAATTTGAGCTCTATCTGCAATGGGCACTTTTCATGCTATAAGCAGTTTTTCCTAACAAATGCAAGATATAGCATGGGCTATCTCTGCAAGGAAACTTCACATCTGCAAAAGTCATGGTTTTTTGGTCTTCGGGGAGGCAGGGGAACAGGAATATGTGTTTGTTTTTCGAATTTGAGCTCTTTCTGCAATGGGCACTTTTCATACTATATGCAGTTTTTCCTAACAAATGCAAGATATAACATGGGCTATCTCCGCAAGGAAACTTCAGATCTGCAAAAGTCATGGTTTTTTGGTCTTCGGGGAGGCAGGGGAACATGAATACGTGTTTGTTTTTCGAATTTGAGCTCTTTCTGCAATGGGCACTTTTCATGCTCTAAGCAGTTTTTCTTAACAAATGCAAGATATAGCATGGGCTATCACTGCAAGGAAATTTCAGATCTGCAAAAGACATGGTTTTTTGATCTTCGGGGAGGCAGGGGAACAGGAATATGTGTTTGTTTTTCGAATTTGAGCTCTTTCTGCAATGGGCACTTTTCATACTATAAGCAGTTTTTCCTAACAAATGCAAGATATAAAATGGGCTATCTCCGCAAGGAAACTTCAGATCTGCAAAAGTCATGGTTTTTTGGTGTTCAGTGAGCCGGGGGAACATGAATACGTGTTTGTTTTTCGAATTTGAGCTCTTTCTGCAATGGGCACTTTTCATGCTCTAAGCAGTTTTTCCTAACAAATGCAAGATATAGCATGGGCTATCTCCGCAAGGAAACTTCACATCTGCAAAAGTCATGGTTTTTTGGTCTTCGGGGAGGCAGGGGAACAGGAATATGTGTTTGTTTTTCGAATTTGAGCTTTTTCTGCAATGGGCACTTTTCATACTATAAGCAGTTTTTCCTAACAAATGCAAGATATAGCATGGGCTATCTCCGCAAGGAAACTTCAGATCTGCAAAAGTCATGGTTTTTTGGTCTTCGGGGAGGCAGGGGAACAGGAATATGTGTTTGTTTTGCGAATTTGAGCTCTATCTGCAATGGGCACTTTTCATGCTATAAGCAGTTTTTCCTAACAAATGCAAGATATAGCATGGGCTATCTCTGCAAGGAAACTTCACATCTGCAAAAGTCATGGTTTTTTGGTCTTCGGGGAGGCAGGGGAACAGGAATATGTGTTTGTTTTTCGAATTTGAGCTCTTTCTGCAATGGGCACTTTTCATACTATATGCAGTTTTTCCTAACAAATGCAAGATATAACATGGGCTATCTCCGCAAGGAAACTTCAGATCTGCAAAAGTCATGGTTTTTTGGTCTTCGGGGAGGCAGGGGAACATGAATACGTGTTTGTTTTTCGAATTTGAGCTCTTTCTGCAATGGGCACTTTTCATGCTCTAAGCAGTTTTTCTTAACAAATGCAAGATATAGCATGGGCTATCACTGCAAGGAAATTTCAGATCTGCAAAAGACATGGTTTTTTGATCTTCGGGGAGGCAGGGGAACAGGAATATGTGTTTGTTTTTCGAATTTGAGCTCTTTCTGCAATGGGCACTTTTCATACTATAAGCAGTTTTTCCTAACAAATGCAAGATATAAAATGGGCTATCTCCGCAAGGAAACTTCAGATCTGCAAAAGTCATGGTTTTTTGGTGTTCAGTGAGCCGGGGGAACATGAATACGTGTTTGTTTTTCGAATTTGAGCTCTTTCTGCAATGGGCACTTTTCATGCTCTAAACAGTTTTTCCTAACAAATGCAAGATATAGCATGGGCTATCTCCGCAAGGAAACTTCACATCTGCAAAAGTCATGGTTTTTTGGTCTTCGGGGAGGCAGGGGAACAGGAATATGTGTTTGTTTTTCGAATTTGAGCTCTATCTGCAATGGGCACTTTTCATGCTCTAAGCAGTTTTTCCTAACAAATGCAAGATATAGCATGGGCTATCTCTGCAAGGAAACTTCAGATCTGCAAAAGTCATGGTTTTTTGGTGTTCGGGGAGGCAGGGGAACATGAATACGTGTCTTTTTTTCGAATTTGAGCTCTTTCTGCAATGTTCACTTTTCATACTCTAAGCAGTTTTTCCTAACAAAAGCAAGATATAGCATGGGCTATCTCCGCAAGGAAACTTCAGATCTGCAAAAGTCATGGTTTTTTGGTCTTCGGGGAGGCAGGGGAACAGGAATATGTGTTTGTTTTGCGAATTTGAGCTCTATCTGCAATGGGCACTTTTCATGCTATAAGCAGTTTTTCCTAACAAATGCAAGATATAGCATGGGCTATCTCCGCAAGGAAACTTCAGATCTGCAAAACTCATGGTTTTTTGGTGTTCAGTGAGCCGGGGGAACATGAATACGTGTTTGTTTTTCGAATTTGAGCTCTTTCTGCAAAGGGCACTCTTCATGCTCTAAGCAGTTTTTCCTAACAAATGCAAGATATAACATGGGCTATCTCCGCAAGGAAACTTCAGATCTGCAAAAGTCATGGTTTTTTGGTGTTCAGTGAGCCGGGGGAACATGAATACGTGTTTGTTTTTCGAATTTGAGCTCTTTCTGCAATGGGCACTTTTCATGCTCTAAGCAGTTTTTCCTAACAAATGCAAGATATAGCATGGGCTATCTCCGCAAGGAAACTTCACATCTGCAAAAGTCATGGTTTTTTGGTCTTCGGGGAGGCAGGGGAACAGGAATATGTGTTTGTTTTTCGAATTTGAGCTTTTTCTGCAATGGGCACTTTTCATACTATAAGCAGTTTTTCCTAACAAATGCAAGATATAGCATGGGCTATCTCCGCAAGGAAACTTCACATCTGCAAAAGTCATGGTTTTTTGGTCTTCGGGGAGGCAGGGGAACAGGAATATGTGTTTGTTTTGCGAATTTGAGCTCTATCTGCAATGGGCGCTTTTCATGCTATAAGCAGTTTTTCCTAACAAATGCAAGATATAGCATGGGCTATCTCCGCAAGGAAACTTCAGATCTGCAAAAGTCATGGTTTTTTGGTGTTCAGTGAGCCGGGGGAACATGAATACGTGTTTGTTTTTCGAATTTGAGCTCTTTCTGCAATGGGCACTTTTCATGCTCTAAGCAGTTTTTCCTAACAAATGCAAGATATAGCATGGGCTATCTCCGCAAGGAAACTTCACATCTGCAAAAGTCATGGTTTTTTGGTCTTCGGGGAGGCAGGGGAACAGGAATATGTGTTTGTTTTTCAAATTTGAGCTTTTTCTGCAATGGGCACTTTTCATACTATAAGCAGTTTTTCCTAACAAATGCAAGATATAGCATGGGCTATCTCCGCAAGGAAACTTCAGATCTGCAAAAGTCATGGTTTTTTGGTCTTCGGGGAGGCAGGGGAACAGGAATATGTGTTTGTTTTGCGAATTTGAGCTCTATCTGCAATGGGCACTTTTCATGCTATAAGCAGTTTTTCCTAACAAATGCAAGATATAGCATGGGCTATCTCTGCAAGGAAACTTCAGATCTGCAAAAGTCATGGTTTTTTGGTCTTCGGGGAGGCAGGGGAACAGGAATATGTGTTTGTTTTTCGAATTTGAGCTCTTTCTGCAATGGGCACTTTTCATACTATATGCAGTTTTTCCTAACAAATGCAAGATATAACATGGGCTATCTCCGCAAGGAAACTTCAGATCTGCAAAAGTCATGGTTTTTTGGTGTTCAGTGAGCCGGGGGAACATGAATACGTGTTTGTTTTTCGAATTTGAGCTCTTTCTGCAATGGGCACTTTTCATGCTCTAAGCAGATTTTCCTAACAAATGCAAGATATAGCATGGGCTATCACTGCAAGGAAACTTCAGATCTGCAAAAGACATGGTTTTTTGATCTTCGGGGAGGCAGGGGAACAGGAATATGTGTTTGTTTTTCGAATTTGAGCTCTTTCTGCAATGGGCACTTTTCATACTATAAGCAGTTTTTCCTAACAAATGCAAGATATAAAATGGGCTATCTCCGCAAGGAAACTTCAGATCTGCAAAAGTCATGGTTTTTTGGTGTTCAGTGAGCCGGGGGAACATGAATACGTGTTTGTTTTTCGAATTTGAGCTCTTTCTGCAATGGGCACTTTTCATGCTCTAAGCAGTTTTTCCTAACAAATGCAAGATATAGCATGGGCTATCTCCGCAAGGAAACTTCACATCTGCAAAAGTCATGGTTTTTTGGTCTTCGGGGAGGCAGGGGAACAGGAATATGTGTTTGTTTTTCGAATTTGAGCTTTTTCTGCAATGGGCACTTTTCATACTATAAGCAGTTTTTCCTAACAAATGCAAGATATAGCATGGGCTATCTCCGCAAGGAAACTTCAGATCTGCAAAAGTCATGGTTTTTTGGTCTTCGGGGAGGCAGGGGAACAGGAATATGTGTTTGTTTTGCGAATTTGAGCTCTATCTGCAATGGGCACTTTTCATGCTATAAGCAGTTTTTCCTAACAAATGCAAGATATAGCATGGGCTATCTCTGCAAGGAAACTTCAGATCTGCAAAAGTCATGGTTTTTTGGTCTTCGGGGAGGCAGGGGAACAGGAATATGTGTTTGTTTTTCGAATTTGAGCTCTTTCTGCAATGGGCACTTTTCATACTATATGCAGTTTTTCCTAACAAATGCAAGATATAACATGGGCTATCTCCGCAAGGAAACTTCAGATCTGCAAAAGTCATGGTTTTTTGGTCTTCGGGGAGGCAGGGGAACATGAATACGTGTTTGTTTTTCGAATTTGAGCTCTTTCTGCAATGGGCACTTTTCATGCTCTAAGCAGTTTTTCCTAACAAATGCAAGATATAGCATGGGCTATCACTGCAAGGAAACTTCAGATCTGCAAAAGACATGGTTTTTTGATCTTCGGGGAGGCAGGGGAACAGGAATATGTGTTTGTTTTTCGAATTTGAGCTCTTTCTGCAATGGGCACTTTTCATACTATAAGCAGTTTTTCCTAACAAATGCAAGATATAAAATGGGCTATCTCCGCAAGGAAACTTCAGATCTGCAAAAGTCATGGTTTTTTGGTGTTCAGTGAGCCGGGGGAACATGAATACGTGTTTGTTTTTCGAATTTGAGCTCTTTCTGCAATGGGCACTTTTCATGCTCTAAACAGTTTTTCCTAACAAATGCAAGATATAGCATGGGCTATCTCCGCAAGGAAACTTCACATCTGCAAAAGTCATGGTTTTTTGGTCTTCGGGGAGGCAGGGGAACAGGAATATGTGTTTGTTTTTCGAATTTGAGCTCTTTCTGCAATGGGCACTTTTCATGCTCTAAGCAGTTTTTCCTAACAAATGCAAGATATAGCATGGGCTATCTCTGCAAGGAAACTTCAGATCTGCAAAAGTCATGGTTTTTTGATCTTCGGGGAGGCAGGGGAACAGGAATATGTGTCTGTTTTTCGAATTTGAGCTCTTTCTGCAATGTTCACTTTTCATACTATAAGCAGTTTTTCCTAACAAATGCAAGATATAACATGGGCTATCTCCGCAAGGAAACTTCAGATCTGCAAAAGTCATGGTTTTTTGGTGTTCAGTGAGCCGGGGGAACATGAATACGTGTTTGTTTTTCGAATTTGAGCTCTTTCTGCAATGGGCACTTTTAATGCTCTAAGCAGTTTTTCCTAACAAATGCAAGATATAGCATGGGCTATCTCTGCAAGGAAACTTCAGATCTGCAAAAGTCATGGTTTTTTGGTCTTCGGGGAGGCAGGGGAACAGGAATATGTGTTTGTTTTGCGAATTTGAGCTCTATCTGCAATGGGCACTTTTCATGCTATAAGCAGTTTTTCCTAACAAATGCAAGATATAGCATGGGCTATCTCCGCAAGGAAACTTCAGATCTGCAAAACTCATGGTTTTTTGGTGTTCAGTGAGCCGGGGGAACATGAATACGTGTTTGTTTTTCGAATTTGAGCTCTTTCTGCAAAGGGCACTCTTCATGCTCTAAGCAGTTTTTCCTAACAAATGCAAGATATAACATGGGCTATCTCCGCAAGGAAACTTCAGATCTGCAAAAGTCATGGTTTTTTGGTGTTCAGTGAGCCGGGGGAACATGAATACGTGTTTGTTTTTCGAATTTGAGCTCTATCTGCAATGGGCACTTTTCATGCTATAAGCAGTTTTTCCTAACAAATGCAAGATATAGCATGGGCTATCTCCGCAAGGAAACTTCACATCTGCAAAACTCATGGTTTTTTGGTGTTCAGTGAGCCGGGGGAACATGAATACGTGTTTGTTTTTCGAATTTGAGCTCTTTCTGCAAAGGGCACTCTTCATGCTCTAAGCAGTTTTTCCTAACAAATGCAAGATATAACATGGGCTATCTCCGCAAGGAAACTTCAGATCTGCAAAAGTCATGGTTTTTTGGTGTTCAGTGAGCCGGGGGAACATGAATACGTGTTTGTTTTTCGAATTTGAGCTCTTTCTGCAATGGGCACTTTTCATGCTCTAAGCAGTTTTTCCTAACAAATGCAAGATATAGCATGGGCTATCTCCGCAAGGAAACTTCACATCTGCAAAAGTCATGGTTTTTTGGTCTTCGGGGAGGCAGGGGAACAGGAATATGTGTTTGTTTTTCGAATTTGAGCTCTTTCTGCAATGGGCACTTTTCATGCTCTAAACAGTTTTTCCTAACAAATGCAAGATATAGCATGGGCTATCTCCGCAAGGAAACTTCACATCTGCAAAAGTCATGGTTTTTTGGTCTTCGGGGAGGCAGGGGAACAGGAATATGTGTTTGTTTTTCGAATTTGAGCTCTTTCTGCAATGGGCACTTTTCATGCTCTAAGCAGTTTTTCCTAACAAATGCAAGATATAGCATGGGCTATCTCTGCAAGGAAACTTCAGATCTGCAAAAGTCATGGTTTTTTGATCTTCGGGGAGGCAGGGGAACAGGAATATGTGTCTGTTTTTCGAATTTGAGCTCTTTCTGCAATGTTCACTTTTCATACTATAAGCAGTTTTTCCTAACAAATGCAAGATATAACATGGGCTATCTCCGCAAGGAAACTTCAGATCTGCAAAAGTCATGGTTTTTTGGTGTTCAGTGAGCCGGGGGAACATGAATACGTGTTTGTTTTTCGAATTTGAGCTCTTTCTGCAATGGGCACTTTTCATGCTATAAGCAGTTTTTCCTAACAAATGCAAGATATAGCATGGGCTATCTCCGCAAGGAAACTTCAGATCTGCAAAAGTCATGGTTTTTTGGTCTTCGGGGAGGCAGGGGAACAGGAATATGTGTTTGTTTTGCGAATTTGAGCTCTATCTGCAATGGGCACTTTTCATGCTATAAGCAGTTTTTCCTAACAAATGCAAGATATAGCATGGGCTATCTCCGCAAGGAAACTTCAGATCTGCAAAACTCATGGTTTTTTGGTGTTCAGTGAGCCGGGGGAACATGAATACGTGTTTGTTTTTCGAATTTGAGCTCTTTCTGCAAAGGGCACTCTTCATGCTCTAAGCAGTTTTTCCTAACAAATGCAAGATATAACATGGGCTATCTCCGCAAGGAAACTTCAGATCTGCAAAAGTCATGGTTTTTTGGTGTTCAGTGAGCCGGGGGAACATGAATACGTGTTTGTTTTTCGAATTTGAGCTCTATCTGCAATGGGCACTTTTCATGCTATAAGCAGTTTTTCCTAACAAATGCAAGATATAGCATGGGCTATCTCCGCAAGGAAACTTCACATCTGCAAAACTCATGGTTTTTTGGTGTTCAGTGAGCCGGGGGAACATGAATACGTGTTTGTTTTTCGAATTTGAGCTCTTTCTGCAAAGGGCACTCTTCATGCTCTAAGCAGTTTTTCCTAACAAATGCAAGATATAACATGGGCTATCTCCGCAAGGAAACTTCAGATCTGCAAAAGTCATGGTTTTTTGGTGTTCAGTGAGCCGGGGGAACATGAATACGTGTTTGTTTTTCGAATTTGAGCTCTTTCTGCAATGGGCACTTTTCATGCTCTAAGCAGTTTTTCCTAACAAATGCAAGATATAGCATGGGCTATCTCCGCAAGGAAACTTCACATCTGCAAAAGTCATGGTTTTTTGGTCTTCGGGGAGGCAGGGGAACAGGAATATGTGTTTGTTTTTCGAATTTGAGCTTTTTCTGCAATGGGCACTTTTCATACTATAAGCAGTTTTTCCTAACAAATGCAAGATATAGCATGGGCTATCTCCGCAAGGAAACTTCACATCTGCAAAAGTCATGGTTTTTTGGTCTTCGGGGAGGCAGGGGAACAGGAATATGTGTTTGTTTTGCGAATTTGAGCTCTATCTGCAATGGGCGCTTTTCATGCTATAAGCAGTTTTTCCTAACAAATGCAAGATATAGCATGGGCTATCTCCGCAAGGAAACTTCAGATCTGCAAAAGTCATGGTTTTTTGGTCTTCGGGGAGACAAGGGAACATGAATACGTGTTTGTTTTTCGAATTTGAGCTCTTTCTGCAATGGGCACTTTTCATGCTCTAAGCAGTTTTTCCTAACAAATGCAAGATATAGCATGGGCTATCTCCGCAAGGAAACTTCACATCTGCAAAAGTCATGGTTTTTTGGTCTTCGGGGAGTCAGGGGAACAGGAATATGTGTTTGTTTTTCGAATTTGAGCTTTTTCTGCAATGGGCACTTTTCATACTATAAGCAGTTTTTCCTAACAAATGCAAGATATAGCATGGGCTATCTCCGCAAGGAAACTTCACATCTGCAAAAGTCATGGTTTTTTGGTCTTCGGGGAGGCAGGGGAACAGGAATATGTGTTTGTTTTGCGAATTTGAGCTCTATCTGCAATGGGCACTTTTCATGCTATAAGCAGTTTTTCCTAACAAATGCAAGATATAGCATGGGCTATCTCCGCAAGGAAACTTCAGATCTGCAAAAGTCATGGTTTTTTGGTCTTCGGGGAGGCAGGGGAACATGAATATGTGTTTGTTTTGCGAATTTGAGCTCTATCTGCAATGGGCACTTTTCATACTATAAGCAGTTTTTCCTAACAAATGCAAGATATAGCATGGGCTATCTCCGCAAGGAAACTTCAGATCTGCAAAACTCATGGTTTTTTGGTGTTCAGTGAGCCGGGGGAACATGAATACGTGTTTGTTTTTCGAATTTGAGCTCTTTCTGCAATGGGCACTTTTCATGCTCTAAGCAGTTTTTCCTAACAAATGCAAGATATAGCATGGGCTATCTCTGCAAGGAAACTTCAGATCTGCAAAAGTCATGGTTTTTTGATCTTCGGGGAGGCAGGGGAACAGGAATATGTGTCTGTTTTTCGAATTTGAGCTCTTTCTGCAATGGGCACTTTTCATACTATAAGCAGTTTTTCCTAACAAATGCAAGATATAACATGGGCTATCTCCGCAAGGAAACTTCAGATCTGCAAAAGTCATGGTTTTTTGGTGTTCAGTGAGCCGGGGGAACATGAATACGTGTTTGTTTTTCGAATTTGAGCTCTTTCTGCAATGGGCACTTTTCATGCTCTAAGCAGTTTTTCCTAACAAATGCAAGATATAGCATGGGCTATCTCCGCAAGGAAACTTCACATCTGCAAAAGTCATGGTTTTTTGGTCTTCGGGGAGGCAGGGGAACAGGAATATGTGTTTCTTTTGCGAATTTGAGCTCTATCTGCAATGGGCACTTTTCATGCTATAAGCAGTTTTTCCTAACAAATGCAAGATATAGCATGGGCTATCTCCGCAAGGAAACTTCAGATCTGCAAAAGTCATGGTTTTTTGGTGTTCAGTGAGCCGGGGGAACATGAATACGTGTTTGTTTTTCGAATTTGAGCTCTTTCTGCAATGGGCACTTTTCATACTATAAGCAGTTTTTCCTAACAAATGCAAGATATAACATGGGCTATCTCCGCAAGGAAACTTCAGATCTGCAAAAGTCATGGTTTTTTGGTGTTCAGTGAGCCGGGGGAACATGAATACGTGTTTGTTTTTCGAATTTGAGCTCTTTCTGCAATGGGCACTTTTCATGCTCTAAGCAGTTTTTCCTAACAAATGCAAGATATAGCATGGGCTATCTCCGCAAGGAAACTTCACATCTGCAAAAGTCATGGTTTTTTGGTCTTCGGGGAGGCAGGGGAACAGGAATATGTGTTTGTTTTGCGAATTTGAGCTCTATCTGCAATGGGCACTTTTCATGCTATAAGCAGTTTTTCCTAACAAATGCAAGATATAGCATGGGCTATCTCCGCAAGGAAACTTCAGATCTGCAAAAGTCATGGTTTTTTGGTGTTCAGTGAGCCGGGGGAACATGAATACGTGTTTGTTTTTCGAATTTGAGCTCTTTCTGCAATGGGCACTTTTCATGCTCTAAGCAGTTTTTCCTAACAAATGCAAGATATAGCATGGGCTATCTCCGCAAGGAAACTTCACATCTGCAAAAGTCATGGTTTTTTGGTCTTCGGGGAGGCAGGGGAACAGGAATATGTGTTTGTTTTTCGAATTTGAGCTTTTTCTGCAATGGGCACTTTTCATACTATAAGCAGTTTTTCCTAACAAATGCAAGATATAGCATGGGCTATCTCCGCAAGGAAACTTCAGATCTGCAAAAGTCATGTTTTTTTGGTCTTCGGGGAGGCAGGGGAACAGGAATATGTGTTTGTTTTGCGAATTTGAGCTCTATCTGCAATGGGCACTTTTCATGCTATAAGCAGTTTTTCCTAACAAATGCAAGATATAGCATGGGCTATCTCTGCAAGGAAACTTCAGATCTGCAAAAGTCATGGTTTTTTGGTCTTCGGGGAGGCAGGGGAACAGGAATATGTGTTTGTTTTTCGAATTTGAGCTCTTTCTGCAATGGGCACTTTTCATACTATATGCAGTTTTTCCTAACAAATGCAAGATATAACATGGGCTATCTCCGCAAGGAAACTTCAGATCTGCAAAACTCATGGTTTTTTGGTGTTCAGTGAGCCGGGGGAACATGAATACGTGTTTGTTTTTCGAATTTGAGCTCTTTCTGCAATGGGCACTTTTCATGCTCTAAGCAGATTTTCCTAACAAATGCAAGATATAGCATGGGCTATCACTGCAAGGAAACTTCAGATCTGCAAAAGACATGGTTTTTTGATCTTCGGGGAGGCAGGGGAACAGGAATATGTGTTTGTTTTTCGAATTTGAGCTCTTTCTGCAATGGGCACTTTTCATACTATAAGCAGTTTTTCCTAACAAATGCAAGATATAAAATGGGCTATCTCCGCAAGGAAACTTCAGATCTGCAAAAGTCATGGTTTTTTGGTGTTCAGTGAGCCGGGGGAACATGAATACGTGTTTGTTTTTCGAATTTGAGCTCTTTCTGCAAAGGGCACTCTTCATGCTCTAAGCAGTTTTTCCTAACAAATGCAAGATATAGCATGGGCTATCTCCGCAAGGAAACTTCACATCTGCAAAAGTCATGGTTTTTTGGTCTTCGGGGAGGCAGGGGAACAGGAATATGTGTTTGTTTTTCGAATTTGAGCTTTTTCTGCAATGGGCACTTTTCATACTATAAGCAGTTTTTCCTAACAAATGCAAGATATAGCATGGGCTATCTCCGCAAGGAAACTTCAGATCTGCAAAAGTCATGGTTTTTTGGTCTTCGGGGAGGCAGGGGAACAGGAATATGTGTTTGTTTTGCGAATTTGAGCTCTATCTGCAATGGGCACTTTTCATGCTATAAGCAGTTTTTCCTAACAAATGCAAGATATAGCATGGGCTATCTCCGCAAGGAAACTTCAGATCTGCAAAAGTCATGGTTTTTTGGTCTTCGGGGAGACAAGGGAACATGAATACGTGTTTGTTTTTCGAATTTGAGCTCTTTCTGCAATGGGCACTTTTCATGCTCTAAGCAGTTTTTCCTAACAAATGCAAGATATAGCATGGGCTATCTCCGCAAGGAAACTTCACATCTGCAAAAGTCATGGTTTTTTGGTCTTCGGGGAAGCAGGGGAACAGGAATATGTGTTTGTTTTGCGAATTTGAGCTCTATCTGCAATGGGCACTTTTCATGCTATAAGCAGTTTTTCCTAACAAATGCAAGATATAGCATGGGCTATCTCCGCAAGGAAACTTCAGATCTGCAAAAGTCATGGTTTTTTGGTCTTCGGGGAGGCAGGGGAACATGAATATGTGTTTGTTTTTTGAATTTGAGCTCTTTGTGAAATGGGCACTTTTCATGCTATAAGCAGTTTTTCCTAACAAATGCAAGATATAGCATGGGCTATCTCCGCAAGGAAACTTCACATCTGCAAAAGTCATGGTTTTTTGGTCTTCGGGGAGGCAGGGGAACAGGAATATGTGTTTGTTTTTCGAATTTGAGCTTTTTCTGCAATGGGCACTTTTCATACTATAAGCAGTTTTTCCTAACAAATGCAAGATATAGCATGGGCTATCTCCGCAAGGAAACTTCAGATCTGCAAAAGTCATGGTTTTTTGGTCTTCGGGGAGACAGGGGAACATGAATACGTGTTTGTTTTTCGAATTTGAGCTCTTTCTGCAATGGGCACTTTTCATGCTCTAAGCAGTTTTTCCTAACAAATGCAAGATATAGCATGGGCTATCTCCGCAAGGAAACTTCACATCTGCAAAAGTCATGGTTTTTTGGTCTTCGGGGAGGCAGGGGAACAGGAATATGTCTTTGTTTTTCGAATTTGAGCTTTTTCTGCAATGGGCACTTTTCATACTATAAGCAGTTTTTCCTAACAAATGCAAGATATAGCATGGGCTATCTCCGCAAGGAAACTTCAGATCTGCAAAAGTCATGGTTTTTTGGTCTTCGGGGAGGCAGGGGAACAGGAATATGTGTTTGTTTTGCGAATTTGAGCTCTATCTGCAATGGGCACTTTTCATGCTATAAGCAGTTTTTCCTAACAAATGCAAGATATAGCATGGGCTATCTCCGGAAGGAAACTTCAGATCTGCAAAAGTCATGGTTTTTTGGTGTTCAGTGAGCCGGGGGAACATGAATACGTGTTTGTTTTTCGAATTTGAGCTCTTTCAGCAATGGGCACTTTTCATGCTCTAAGCAGTTTTTCCTAACAAATGCAAGATATAGCATGGGCTATCTCCGCAAGGAAACTTCACATCTGCAAAAGTCATGGTTTTTTGGTCTTCGGGGAGGCAGGGGAACAGGAATATGTGTTTGTTTTTCGAATTTGAGCTTTTTCTGCAATGGGCACTTTTCATACTATAAGCAGTTTTTCCTAACAAATGCAAGATATAGCATGGGCTATCTCCGCAAGGAAACTTCAGATCTGCAAAAGTCATGGTTTTTTGGTCTTCGGGGAGGCAGGGGAACAGGAATATGTGTTTGTTTTGCGAATTTGAGCTCTTTCAGCAATGGGCACTTTTCATGCTCTAAGCAGTTTTTCCTAACAAATGCAAGATATAGCATGGGCTATCTCCGCAAGGAAACTTCACATCTGCAAAAGTCATGGTTTTTTGGTCTTCGGGGAGACAGGGGAACATGAATACGTGTTTGTTTTTCGAATTTGAGCTCTTCCTGCAATGGGCACTTTTCATGCTCTAAGCAGTTTTTCCTAACAAATGCAAGATATAGCATGGGCTATCTCCGCAAGGAAACTTCACATCTGCAAAAGTCATGGTTTTTTGGTCTTCGGGGAGGCAGGGGAACAGGAATATGTGTTTGTTTTTCGAATTTGAGCTTTTTCTGCAATGGGCACTTTTCATACTATAAGCAGTTTTTCCTAACAAATGCAAGATATAGCATGGGCTATCTCCGCAAGGAAACTTCAGATCTGCAAAAGTCATGGTTTTTTGGTCTTCGGGGAGGCAGGGGAACAGGAATATGTGTTTGTTTTGAGAATTTGAGCTCTATCTGCAATGGGCACTTTTCATGCTCTAAGCAGTTTTTCCTAACAAATGCAAGATATAGCATGGGCTATCTCCGCAAGGAAACTTCAGATCTGCAAAAGTCATGGTTTTTTGGTCTTCGGGGAGGCAGGGGAACATGAATATGTGTTTGTTTTTTGAATTTGAGCTCTTTGTGAAATGGGCACTTTTCATACTTTAAGCAGTTTTTCCTAACAAATGCAAGATATATCATGGGCTATCTCCGCAAGGAAACTTCAGATCTGCAAAACTCATGGTTTTTTGGTGTTCAGTGAGCCGGGGGAACATGAATACGTGTTTGTTTTTCGAATTTGAGCTCTTTCTGCAAAGGGCACTCTTCATGCTCTAAGCAGTTTTTCCTAACAAATGCAAGATATAGCATGGGCTATCTCTGCAAGGAAACTTCACATCTGCAAAAGTCATGGTTTTTTGGTCTTCGGGGAGGCAGGGGAACAGGAATATGTCTTTGTTTTTCGAATTTGAGCTTTTTCTGCAATGGGCACTTTTCATACTATAAGCAGTTTTTCCTAACAAATGCAAGATATAGCATGGGCTATCTCCGCAAGGAAACTTCAGATCTGCAAAAGTCATGGTTTTTTGGTCTTCGGGGAGGCAGGGGAACAGGAATATGTGTTTGTTTTGCGAATTTGAGCTCTATCTGCAATGGGCACTTTTCATGCTATAAGCAGTTTTTCCTAACAAATGCAAGATATAGCATGGGCTATCTCCGCAAGGAAACTTCAGATCTGCAAAAGTCATGGTTTTTTGGTCTTCGGGGAGACAGGGGAACATGAATACGTGTTTGTTTTTCGAATTTGAGCTCTTTCTGCAATGGGCACTTTTCATGCTCTAAGCAGTTTTTCCTAACAAATGCAAGATATAGCATGGGCTATCTCCGCAAGGAAACTTCACATCTGCAAAAGTCATGGTTTTTTGGTCTTCGGGGAGGCAGGGGAACAGGAATATGTCTTTGTTTTTCGAATTTGAGCTTTTTCTGCAATGGGCACTTTTCATACTATAAGCAGTTTTTCCTAACAAATGCAAGATATAGCATGGGCTATCTCCGCAAGGAAACTTCAGATCTGCAAAAGTCATGGTTTTTTGGTCTTCGGGGAGGCAGGGGAACAGGAATATGTGTTTGTTTTGCGAATTTGAGCTCTATCTGCAATGGGCACTTTTCATGCTATAAGCAGTTTTTCCTAACAAATGCAAGATATAGCATGGGCTATCTCCGGAAGGAAACTTCAGATCTGCAAAAGTCATGGTTTTTTGGTCTTCGGGGAGGCAGGGGAACATGAATATGTGTTTGTTTTTTGAATTTGAGCTCTTTGTGAAATGGGCACTTTTCATACTATAAGCAGTTTTTCCTAACAAATGCAAGATATATCATGGGCTATCTCCGCAAGGAAACTTCAGATCTGCAAAACTCATGGTTTTTTGGTGTTCAGTGAGCCGGGGGAACATGAATACGTGTTTGTTTTTCGAATTTGAGCTCTTTCTGCAAAGGGCACTCTTCATGCTCTAAGCAGTTTTTCCTAACAAATGCAAGATATAACATGGGCTATCTCCGCAAGGAAACTTCAGATCTGCAAAAGTCATGGTTTTTTGGTGTTCAGTGAGCCGGGGGAACATGAATACGTGTTTGTTTTTCGAATTTGAGCTCTTTCTGCAATGGGCACTTTTCATGCTCTAAGCAGTTTTTCCTAACAAATGCAAGATATAGCATGGGCTATCTCCGCAAGGAAACTTCACATCTGCAAAAGTCATGGTTTTTTGGTCTTCGGGGAGGCAGGGGAACAGGAATATGTGTTTGTTTTTCGAATTTGAGCTTTTTCTGCAATGGGCACTTTTCATACTATAAGCAGTTTTTCCTAACAAATGCAAGATATAGTATGGGCTATCTCCGCAAGGAAACTTCAGATCTGCAAAAGTCATGGTTTTTTGGTCTTCGGGGAGGCAGGGGAACAGGAATATGTGTTTGTTTTGCGAATTTGAGCTCTATCTGCAATGGGCACTTTTCATGCTATAAGCAGTTTTTCCTAACAAATGCAAGATATAGCATGGGCTATCTCCGCAAGGAAACTTCAGATCTGCAAAAGTCATGGTTTTTTGGTCTTCGGGGAGGCAGGGGAACAGGAATATGTGTTTGTTTTGCGAATTTGAGCTCTATCTGCAATGGGCACTTTTCATGCTATAAGCAGTTTTTCCTAACAAATGCAAGATATATCATGGGCTATCTCCGCAAGGAAACTTCAGATCTGCAAAAGTCATGGTTTTTTGGTCTTCGGGGAGGCAGGGGAACAGGAATATGTGTTTGTTTTGCGAATTTGAGCTCTATCTGCAATGGGCACTTTTCATGCTATAAGCAGTTTTTCCTAACAAATGCAAGATATAGCATGGGCTATCTCCGCAAGGAAACTTCAGATCTGCAAAAGTCATGGTTTTTTGGTCTTCGGGGAGACAAGGGAACATGAATACGTGTTTGTTTTTCGAATTTGAGCTCTTTCTGCAATGGGCACTTTTCATGCTCTAAGCAGTTTTTCCTAACAAATGCAAGATATAGCATGGGCTATCTCCGCAAGGAAACTTCACATCTGCAAAAGTCATGGTTTTTTGGTCTTCGGGGAAGCAGGGGAACAGGAATATGTGTTTGTTTTGCGAATTTGAGCTCTATCTGCAATGGGCACTTTTCTTGCTATAAGCAGTTTTTCCTAACAAATGCAAGATATAGCATGGGCTATCTCCGCAAGGAAACTTCAGATCTGCAAAAGTCATGGTTTTTTGGTCTTCGGGGAGGCAGGGGAACATGAATATGTGTTTGTTTTTTGAATTTGAGCTCTTTGTGAAATGGGCACTTTTCATGCTCTAAGCAGTTTTTCCTAACAAATGCAAGATATAGCATGGGCTATCTCCGCAAGGAAACTTCACATCTGCAAAAGTCATGGTTTTTTGGTCTTCGGGGAGGCAGGGGAACAGGAATATGTGTTTGTTTTTCGAATTTGAGCTTTTTCTGCAATGGGCACTTTTCATACTATAAGCAGTTTTTCCTAACAAATGCAAGATATAGCATGGGCTATCTCCGCAAGGAAACTTCAGATCTGCAAAAGTCATGGTTTTTTGGTCTTCGGGGAGACAAGGGAACATGAATACGTGTTTGTTTTTCGAATTTGAGCTCTTTCTGCAATGGGCACTTTTCATGCTCTAAGCAGTTTTTCCTAACAAATGCAAGATATAGCATGGGCTATCTCCGCAAGGAAACTTCACATCTGCAAAAGTCATGGTTTTTTGGTCTTCGGGGAAGCAGGGGAACAGGAATATGTGTTTGTTTTGCGAATTTGAGCTCTATCTGCAATGGGCACTTTTCATGCTATAAGCAGTTTTTCCTAACAAATGCAAGATATAGCATGGGCTATCTCCGCAAGGAAACTTCAGATCTGCAAAAGTCATGGTTTTTTGGTCTTCGGGGAGGCAGGGGAACATGAATATGTGTTTGTTTTTCGAATTTGAGCTCTTTGTGAAATGGGCACTTTTCATGCTCTAAGCAGTTTTTCCTAACAAATGCAAGATATAGCATGGGCTATCTCCGCAAGGAAACTTCACATCTGCAAAAGTCATGGTTTTTTGGTCTTCGGGGAAGCAGGGGAACAGGAATATGTGTTTGTTTTGCGAATTTGAGCTCTATCTGCAATGGGCACTTTTCATGCTATAAGCAGTTTTTCCTAACAAATGCAAGATATATCATGGGCTATCTCCGCAAGGAAACTTCAGATCTGCAAAACTCATGGTTTTTTGGTGTTCAGTGAGCCGGGGGAACATGAATACGTGTTTGTTTTTCGAATTTGAGCTCTTTCTGCAAAGGGCACTCTTCATGCTCTAAGCAGTTTTTCCTAACAAATGCAAGATATAACATGGGCTATCTCCGCAAGGAAACTTCAGATCTGCAAAAGTCATGGTTTTTTGGTGTTCAGTGAGCCGGGGGAACATGAATACGTGTTTGTTTTTCGAATTTGAGCTCTTTCTGCAATGGGCACTTTTCATGCTCTAAGCAGTTTTTCCTAACAAATGCAAGATATAGCATGGGCTATCTCCGCAAGGAAACTTCACATCTGCAAAAGTCATGGTTTTTTGGTCTTCGGGGAGGCAGGGGAACATGAATATGTGTTTGTTTTTTGAATTTGAGCTCTTTGTGAAATGGGCACTTTTCATACTATAAGCAGTTTTTCCTAACAAATGCAAGATATATCATGGGCTATCTCCGCAAGGAAACTTCAGATCTGCAAAACTCATGGTTTTTTGGTGTTCAGTGAGCCGGGGGAACATGAATACGTGTTTGTTTTTCGAATTTGAGCTCTTTCTGCAAAGGGCACTCTTCATGCTCTAAGCAGTTTTTCCTAACAAATGCAAGATATAACATGGGCTATCTCCGCAAGGAAACTTCAGATCTGCAAAAGTCATGGTTTTTTGGTGTTCAGTGAGCCGGGGGAACATGAATACGTGTTTGTTTTTCGAATTTGAGCTCTTTCTGCAATGGGCACTTTTCATGCTCTAAGCAGTTTTTCCTAACAAATGCAAGATATAGCATGGGCTATCTCCGCAAGGAAACTTCAGATCTGCAAAAGTCATGGTTTTTTGGTCTTCGGGGAGGCAGGGGAACAGGAATATGTGTTTGTTTTGCGAATTTGAGCTCTATCTGCAATGGGCACTTTTCATGCTATAAGCAGTTTTTCCTAACAAATGCAAGATATAGCATGGGCTATCTCCGCAAGGAAACTTCAGATCTGCAAAAGTCATGGTTTTTTGGTCTTCGGGGAGACAAGGGAACATGAATACGTGTTTGTTTTTCGAATTTGAGCTCTTTCTGCAATGGGCACTTTTCATGCTCTAAGCAGTTTTTCCTAACAAATGCAAGATATAGCATGGGCTATCTCCGCAAGGAAACTTCACATCTGCAAAAGTCATGGTTTTTTGGTCTTCGGGGAGGCAGGGGAACAGGAATATGTGTTTGTTTTGCGAATTTGAGCTCTATCTGCAATGGGCACTTTTCATGCTATAAGCAGTTTTTCCTAACAAATGCAAGATATAGCATGGGCTATCTCCGCAAGGAAACTTCAGATCTGCAAAAGTCATGGTTTTTTGGTCTTCGGGGAGGCAGGGGAACAGGAATATGTGTTTGTTTTGCGAATTTGACCTCTATCTGCAATGGGCACTTTTCATGCTATAAGCAGTTTTTCCTAACAAATGCAAGATATAGCATGGGCTATCTCCGCAAGGAAACTTCAGATCTGCAAAAGTCATGGTTTTTTGGTGTTCAGTGAGCCGGGGGAACATGAATACGTGTTTGTTTTTCGAATTTGAGCTCTTTCTGCAATGGGCACTTTTCATGCTCTAAGCAGTTTTTCCTAACAAATGCAAGATATAGCATGGGCTATCTCCGCAAGGAAACTTCAGATCTGCAAAAGTCATGGTTTTTTGGTCTTCGGGGAGGCAGGGGAACAGGAATATGTGTTTGTTTTGCGAATTTGAGCTCTATCTGCAATGGGCACTTTTCATGCTATAAGCAGTTTTTCCTAACAAATGCAAGATATAGCATGGGCTATCTCCGCAAGGAAACTTCAGATCTGCAAAAGTCATGGTTTTTTGGTCTTCGGGGAGGCAGGGGAACAGGAATATGTGTTTGTTTTGCGAATTTGAGCTCTATCTGCAATGGGCACTTTTCATGCTATAAGCAGTTTTTCCTAACAAATGCAAGATATAGCATGGGCTATCTCCGCAAGGAAACTTCAGATCTGCAAAAGTCATGGTTTTTTGGTCTTCGGGGAGGCAGGGGAACAGGAATATGTGTTTGTTTTGCGAATTTGAGCTCTATCTGCAATGGGCACTTTTCATGCTATAAGCAGTTTTTCCTAACAAATGCAAGATATAGCATGGGCTATCTCCGCAAGGAAACTTCAGATCTGCAAAAGTCATGGTTTTTTGGTCTTCGGGGAGACAAGGGAACATGAATACGTGTTTGTTTTTCGAATTTGAGCTCTTTCTGCAATGGGCACTTTTCATGCTCTAAGCAGTTTTTCCTAACAAATGCAAGATATAGCATGGGCTATCTCCGCAAGGAAACTTCACATCTGCAAAAGTCATGGTTTTTTGGTCTTCGGGGAAGCAGGGGAACAGGAATATGTGTTTGTTTTGCGAATTTGAGCTCTATCTGCAATGGGCACTTTTCTTGCTATAAGCAGTTTTTCCTAACAAATGCAAGATATAGCATGGGCTATCTCCGCAAGGAAACTTCAGATCTGCAAAAGTCATGGTTTTTTGGTCTTCGGGGAGGCAGGGGAACATGAATATGTGTTTGTTTTTTGAATTTGAGCTCTTTGTGAAATGGGCACTTTTCATGCTCTAAGCAGTTTTTCCTAACAAATGCAAGATATAGCATGGGCTATCTCCGCAAGGAAACTTCACATCTGCAAAAGTCATGGTTTTTTGGTCTTCGGGGAGGCAGGGGAACAGGAATATGTGTTTGTTTTTCGAATTTGAGCTTTTTCTGCAATGGGCACTTTTCATACTATAAGCAGTTTTTCCTAACAAATGCAAGATATAGCATGGGCTATCTCCGCAAGGAAACTTCAGATCTGCAAAAGTCATGGTTTTTTGGTCTTCGGGGAGGCAGGGGAACAGGAATATGTGTTTGTTTTGCGAATTTGAGCTCTATCTGCAATGGGCACTTTTCATGCTATAAGCAGTTTTTCCTAACAAATGCAAGATATAGCATGGGCTATCTCCGCAAGGAAACTTCAGATCTGCAAAAGTCATGGTTTTTTGGTCTTCGGGGAGGCAGGGGAACAGGAATATGTGTTTGTTTTGCGAATTTGAGCTCTATCTGCAATGGGCACTTTTCATGCTATAAGCAGTTTTTCCTAACAAATGCAAGATATAGCATGGGCTATCTCCGCAAGGAAACTTCAGATCTGCAAAAGTCATGGTTTTTTGGTCTTCGGGGAGGCAGGGGAACAGGAATATGTGTTTGTTTTGCGAATTTGAGCTCTATCTGCAATGGGCACTTTTCATGCTATAAGCAGTTTTTCCTAACAAATGCAAGATATAGCATGGGCTATCTCCGCAAGGAAACTTCAGATCTGCAAAAGTCATGGTTTTTTGGTCTTCGGGGAGACAAGGGAACATGAATACGTGTTTGTTTTTCGAATTTGAGCTCTTTCTGCAATGGGCACTTTTCATGCTCTAAGCA
Source organism: Vipera berus (assembly GCF_964194415.1). Classification (NCBI taxonomy): domain Eukaryota; kingdom Metazoa; phylum Chordata; class Lepidosauria; order Squamata; family Viperidae; genus Vipera; species Vipera berus. Next base: position 58,854 of record NW_027673627.1, read on the forward strand.
GTTTTTCCTAACAAATGCAAGATATAGCATGGGCTATCTCCGCAAGGAAACTTCACATCTGCAAAAGTCATGGTTTTTTGGTCTTCGGGGAAGCAGGGGAACAGGAATATGTGTTTGTTTTGCGAATTTGAGCTCTATCTGCAATGGGCACTTTTCTTGCTATAAGCAGTTTTTCCTAACAAATGCAAGATATAGCATGGGCTATCTCCGCAAGGAAACTTCAGATCTGCAAAAGTCATGGTTTTTTGGTCTTCGGGGAGGCAGGGGAACATGAATATGTGTTTGTTTTTTGAATTTGAGCTCTTTGTGAAATGGGCACTTTTCATGCTCTAAGCAGTTTTTCCTAACAAATGCAAGATATAGCATGGGCTATCTCCGCAAGGAAACTTCACATCTGCAAAAGTCATGGTTTTTTGGTCTTCGGGGAGGCAGGGGAACAGGAATATGTGTTTGTTTTTCGAATTTGAGCTTTTTCTGCAATGGGCACTTTTCATACTATAAGCAGTTTTTCCTAACAAATGCAAGATATAGCATGGGCTATCTCCGCAAGGAAACTTCAGATCTGCAAAAGTCATGGTTTTTTGGTCTTCGGGGAGACAGGGGAACATGAATACATGTTTGTTTTTCGAATTTGAGCTCTTTCTGCAATGGGCACTTTTCATGCTCTAAGCAGTTTTTCCTAACAAATGCAAGATATAGCATGGGCTATCTCCGCAAGGAAACTTCACATCTGCAAAAGTCATGGTTTTTTGGTCTTCGGGGAGGCAGGGGAACAGGAATATGTGTTTGTTTTGCGAATTTGAGCTCTATCTGCAATGGGCACTTTTCATGCTATAAGCAGTTTTTCCAAACAAATGCAAGATATAGCATGGGCTATCTCCGCAAGGAAACTTCAGATCTGCAAAAGTCATGGTTTTTTGGTCTTCGGGGAGGCAGGGGAACATGAATATGTGTTTGTTTTTTGAATTTGAGCTCTTTGTGAAATGGGCACTTTTCATACTATAAGCAGTTTTTCCTAACAAATGCAAGATATATCATGGGCTATCTCCGCAAGGAAACTTCAGATCTGCAAAACTCATGGTTTTTTGGTGTTCAGTGAGCCGGGGGAACATGAATACGTGTTTGTTTTTCGAATTTGAGCTCTTTCTGCAAAGGGCACTCTTCATGCTCTAAGCAGTTTTTCCTAACAAATGCAAGATATAACATGGGCTATCTCCGCAAGGAAACTTCAGATCTGCAAAAGTCATGGTTTTTTGGTGTTCAGTGAGCCGGGGGAACATGAATACGTGTTTGTTTTTCGAATTTGAGCTCTTTCTGCAATGGGCACTTTTCATGCTCTAAGCAGTTTTTCCTAACAAATGCAAGATATAGCATGGGCTATCTCCGCAAGGAAACTTCACATCTGCAAAAGTCATGGTTTTTTGGTCTTAGGGGAGGCAGGGGAACAGGAATATGTGTTTGTTTTGCGAATTTGAGCTCTATCTGCAATGGGCACTTTTCATGCTATAAGCAGTTTTTCCTAACAAATGCAAGATATAGCATGGGCTATCTCCGCAAGGAAACTTCAGATCTGCAAAAGTCATGGTTTTTTGGTCTTCGGGGAGGCAGGGGAACAGGAATATGTGTTTGTTTTGCGAATTTGAGCTCTATCTGCAATGGGCACTTTTCATGCTATAAGCAGTTTTTCCTAACAAATGCAAGATATAGCATGGGCTATCTCCGCAAGGAAACTTCAGATCTGCAAAAGTCATGGTTTTTTGGTCTTCGGGGAGGCAGGGGAACAGGAATATGTGTTTGTTTTGCGAATTTGAGCTCTATCTGCAATGGGCACTTTTCATGCTATAAGCAGTTTTTCCTAACAAATGCAAGATATAGCATGGGCTATCTCCGCAAGGAAACTTCAGATCTGCAAAAGTCATGGTTTTTTGGTCTTCGGGGAGACAAGGGAACATGAATACGTGTTTGTTTTTCGAATTTGAGCTCTTTCTGCAATGGGCACTTTTCATGCTCTAAGCAGTTTTTCCTAACAAATGCAAGATATAGCATGGGCTATCTCCGCAAGGAAACTTCACATCTGCAAAAGTCATGGTTTTTTGGTCTTCGGGGAAGCAGGGGAACATGAATACGTGTTTGTTTTTTGAATTTGAGCTCTTTGTGAAATGGGCACTTTTCATACTATAAGCAGTTTTTCCTAACAAATGCAAGATATATCATGGGCTATCTCCGCAAGGAAACTTCAGATCTGCAAAACTCATGGTTTTTTGGTGTTCAGTGAGCCGGGGGAACATGAATACGTGTTTGTTTTTCGAATTTGAGCTCTTTCTGCAAAGGGCACTCTTCATGCTCTAAGCAGTTTTTCCTAACAAATGCAAGATATAACATGGGCTATCTCCGCAAGGAAACTTCAGATCTGCAAAAGTCATGGTTTTTTGGTGTTCAGTGAGCCGGGGGAACATGAATACGTGTTTGTTTTTCGAATTTGAGCTCTTTCTGCAATGGGCACTTTTCATGCTCTAAGCAGTTTTTCCTAACAAATGCAAGATATAGCATGGGCTATCTCCGCAAGGAAACTTCACATCTGCAAAAGTCATGGTTTTTTGGTCTTCGGGGAGGCAGGGGAACATGAATATGTGTTTGTTTTTTGAATTTGAGCTCTTTGTGAAATGGGCACTTTTCATACTATAAGCAGTTTTTCCTAACAAATGCAAGATATATCATGGGCTATCTCCGCAAGGAAACTTCAGATCTGCAAAACTCATGGTTTTTTGGTGTTCAGTGAGCCGGGGGAACATGAATACGTGTTTGTTTTTCGAATTTGAGCTCTTTCTGCAAAGGGCACTCTTCATGCTCTAAGCAGTTTTTCCTAACAAATGCAAGATATAACATGGGCTATCTCCGCAAGGAAACTTCAGATCTGCAAAAGTCATGGTTTTTTGGTGTTCAGTGAGCCGGGGGAACATGAATACGTGTTTGTTTTTCGAATTTGAGCTGTTTCTGCAATGGGCACTTTTCATGCTCTAAGCAGTTTTTCCTAACAAATGCAAGATATAGCATGGGCTATCTCCGCAAGGAAACTTCAGATCTGCAAAAGTCATGGTTTTTTGGTCTTCGGGGAGGCAGGGGAACAGGAATATGTGTTTGTTTTGCGAATTTGAGCTCTATCTGCAATGGGCACTTTTCATGCTATAAGCAGTTTTTCCTAACAAATGCAAGATATAGCATGGGCTATCTCCGCAAGGAAACTTCAGATCTGCAAAAGTCATGGTTTTTTGGTCTTCGGGGAGACAAGGGAACATGAATACGTGTTTGTTTTTCGAATTTGAGCTCTTTCTGCAATGGGCACTTTTCATGCTCTAAGCAGTTTTTCCTAACAAATGCAAGATATAGCATGGGCTATCTCCGCAAGGAAACTTCACATCTGCAAAAGTCATGGTTTTTTGGTCTTCGGGGAGGCAGGGGAACAGGAATATGTGTTTGTTTTGCGAATTTGAGCTCTATCTGCAATGGGCACTTTTCATGCTATAAGCAGTTTTTCCTAACAAATGCAAGATATAGCATGGGCTATCTCCGCAAGGAAACTTCAGATCTGCAAAAGTCATGGTTTTTTGGTCTTCGGGGAGGCAGGGGAACAGGAATATGTGTTTGTTTTGCGAATTTGACCTCTATCTGCAATGGGCACTTTTCATGCTATAAGCAGTTTTTCCTAACAAATGCAAGATATAGCATGGTCTATCTCCGCAAGGAAACTTCAGATCTGCAAAAGTCATGGTTTTTTGGTCTTCGGGGAGACAGGGGAACATGAATACGTGTTTGTTTTTCGAATTTGAGCTCTTTCTGCAATGGGCACTTTTCATGCTCTAAGCAGTTTTTCCTAACAAATGCAAGATATAGCATGGGCTATCTCCGCAAGGAAACTTCACATCTGCAAAAGTCATGGTTTTTTGGTCTTCGGGGAGGCAGGGGAACAGGAATATGTGTTTGTTTTTCGAATTTGAGCTTTTTCTGCAATGGGCACTTTTCATACTATAAGCAGTTTTTCCTAACAAATGCAAGATATAGCATGGGCTATCTCCGCAAGGAAACTTCAGATCTGCAAAAGTCATGGTTTTTTGGTCTTCGGGGAGGCAGGGGAACAGGAATATGTGTTTGTTTTGCGAATTTGAGCTCTATCTGCAATGGGCACTTTTCATGCTATAAGCAGTTTTTCCTAACAAATGCAAGATATAGCATGGGCTATCTCCGCAAGGAAACTTCAGATCTGCAAAAGTCATGGTTTTTTGGTCTTCGGGGAGGCAGGGGAACAGGAATATGTGTTTGTTTTGCGAATTTGAGCTCTATCTGCAATGGGCACTTTTCATGCTATAAGCAGTTTTTCCTAACAAATGCAAGATATAGCATGGGCTATCTCCGCAAGGAAACTTCAGATCTGCAAAAGTCATGGTTTTTTGGTCTTCGGGGAGACAAGGGAACATGAATACGTGTTTGTTTTGCGAATTTGAGCTCTTTCTGCAATGGGCACTTTTCATGCTCTAAGCAGTTTTTCCTAACAAATGCAAGATATAGCATGGGCTATCTCCGCAAGGAAACTTCAGATCTGCAAAAGTCATGGTTTTTTGGTCTTCGGGGAGGCAGGGGAACAGGAATATGTGTTTGTTTTGCGAATTTGAGCTCTATCTGCAATGGGCACTTTTCATGCTATAAGCAGTTTTTCCTAACAAATGCAAGATATAGCATGGGCTATCTCCGGAAGGAAACTTCAGATCTGCAAAAGTCATGGTTTTTTGGTCTTCGGGGAGGCAGGGGAACATGAATATGTGTTTGTTTTTTGAATTTGAGCTCTTTGTGAAATGGGCACTTTTCATACTATAAGCAGTTTTTCCTAACAAATGCAAGATATATCATGGGCTATCTCCGCAAGGAAACTTCAGATCTGCAAAACTCATGGTTTTTTGGTGTTCAGTGAGCCGGGGGAACATGAATACGTGTTTGTTTTTCGAATTTGAGCTCTTTCTGCAAAGGGCACTCTTCATGCTCTAAGCAGTTTTTCCTAACAAATGCAAGATATAACATGGGCTATCTCCGCAAGGAAACTTCAGATCTGCAAAAGTCATGGTTTTTTGGTGTTCAGTGAGCCGGGGGAACATGAATACGTGTTTGTTTTTCGAATTTGAGCTCTTTCTGCAATGGGCACTTTTCATGCTCTAAGCAGTTTTTCCTAACAAATGCAAGATATAGCATGGGCTATCTCCGCAAGGAAACTTCACATCTGCAAAAGTCATGGTTTTTTGGTCTTCGGGGAGCCAGGGGAACAGGAATATGTGTTTGTTTTTCGAATTTGAGCTTTTTCTGCAATGGGCACTTTTCATACTATAAGCAGTTTTTCCTAACAAATGCAAGATATAGCATGGGCTATCTCCGCAAGGAAACTTCAGATCTGCAAAAGTCATGGTTTTTTGGTCTTCGGGGAGGCAGGGGAATTGGAATATGTGTTTGTTTTGTGAATTTGAGCTCTATCTGAAATGGGCACTTTTCATGCTATAAGCAGTTTTTCCTAACAAATGCAAGATATAGCATGGGCTATCTCCGCAAGGAAACTTCAGATCTGCAAAAGTCATGGTTTTTTGGTCTTCGGGGAGGCAGGGGAACAGGAATATGTGTTTTTTTTGCGAATTTGAGCTCTATCTGCAATGGGCACTTTTCATGCTATAAGCAGTTTTTCCTAACAAATGCAAGATATAGCATGGGCTATCACCGCAAGGAAACTTCAGATCTGCAAAAGTCATGGTTTTTTGGTCTTCGGGGAGACAAGGGAACATGAATACGTGTTTGTTTTTCGAATTTGAGCTTTTTCTGCAATGGGCACTTTTCATACTATAAGCAGTTTTTCCTAACAAATGCAAGATATAGCATGGGCTATCACCGCAAGGAAACTTCACATCTGCAAAAGTCATGGTTTTTTGGTCTTCGGGGAGGCAGGGGAACAGGAATATGTGTTTGTTTTTCGAATTTGAGCTTTTTCTGCAATGGGCACTTTTCATACTATAAGCAGTTTTTCCTAATAAATGCAAGATATATCATGGGCTATCTCCGCAAGGAAACTTCAGATCTGCAAAACTCATGGTTTTTTGGTCTTCGGGGAGGCAGGGGAACATGAATACGTGTTTGTTTTTCGAATTTGAGCTCTTTCTGCAAAGGGCACTCTTCATGCTCTAAGCAGTTTTTCCTAACAAATGCAAGATATAACATGGGCTATCTCCGCAAGGAAACTTCAGATCTGCAAAAGTCATGGTTTTTTGGTGTTCAGTGAGCCGGGGGAACATGAATACGTGTTTGTTTTTCGAATTTGAGCTCTTTCTGCAATGGGCACTTTTCATGCTCTAAGCAGTTTTTCCTAACAAATGCAAGATATAGCATGGGCTATCTCCGCAAGGAAACTTCACATCTGCAAAAGTCATGGTTTTTTGGTCTTCGGGGAGCCAGGGGAACAGGAATATGTGTTTGTTTTTCGAATTTGAGCTTTTTCTGCAATGGGCACTTTTCATACTATAAGCAGTTTTTCCTAACAAATGCAAGATATAGCATGGGCTATCTCCGCAAGGAAACTTCAGATCTGCAAAAGTCATGGTTTTTTGGTCTTCGGGGAGGCAGGGGAATTGGAATATGTGTTTGTTTTGTGAATTTGAGCTCTATCTGAAATGGGCACTTTTCATGCTATAAGCAGTTTTTCCTAACAAATGCAAGATATAGCATGGGCTATCTCCGCAAGGAAACTTCAGATCTGCAAAAGTCATGGTTTTTTGGTCTTCGGGGAGGCAGGGGAACAGGAATATGTGTTTGTTTTGCGAATTTGAGCTCTATCTGCAATGGGCACTTTTCATGCTATAAGCAGTTTTTCCTAACAAATGCAAGATATAGCATGGGCTATCACCGCAAGGAAACTTCAGATCTGCAAAAGTCATGGTTTTTTGGTCTTCGGGGAGACAAGGGAACATGAATACGTGTTTGTTTTTCGAATTTGAGCTCTTTCTGCAATGGGCACTTTTCATGCTCTAAGCAGTTTTTCCTAACAAATGCAAGATATAGCATGGGCTATCTCCACAAGGAAACTTCACATCTGCAAAAGTCATGGTTTTTTGGTCTTCGGGGAGGCAGGGGAACAGGAATATGTGTTTGTTTTTCGAATTTGAGCTTTTTCTGCAATGGGCACTTTTCATACTATAAGCAGTTTTTCCTAACAAATGCAAGATATAGCATGGGCTATCTCCGCAAGGAAACTTCAGATCTGCAAAAGTCATGGTTTTTTGGTCTTCGGGGAGGCAGGGGAACATGAATATGTGTTTGTTTTGCGAATTTGAGCTCTATCTGCATTGGGCACTTTTCATGCTCTAAGCAGTTTTTCCTAACAAATGCAAGATATAAAATGGGCTATCTCCACAAGGAAACTTCAGATCTGCAAAACTCATGGTTTTTTGGTGTTCAGTGAGCCGGGGGAACATGAATACGTGTTTGTTTTTCGAATTTGAGCTCTTTCTGCAATGGGCACTTTTCATGCTCTAAGCAGTTTTTCCTAACAAATGCAAGATATAGCATGGGCTATCTCTGCAAGGAAACTTCAGATCTGCAAAAGTCATGGTTTTTTGATCTTCGGGGAGGCAGGGGAACAGGAATATGTGTCTGTTTTTCGAATTTGAGCTCTTTCTGCAATGGGCACTTTTCATGCAATAAGCAGTTTTTCCTAACAAATGCAAGATATAGCAAGGAAACTTCACATCTTCAAAAGTCATGGTTTTTTGGTCTTCGGGGAGGCAGGGGAACAGGAATATGTGTTTGTTTTGCGAATTTGAGCTCTATCTGCAATGGGCACTTTTCATGCTATAAGCAGTTTTTCCTAACAAATGCAAGATATAGCATGGGCTATCTCTGCAAGGAAACTTCAGATCTGCAAAAGTCATGGTTTTTTGGTCTTCGGGGAGGCAGGGGAACATGAATATGTGTTTGTTTTTTGAATTTGAGCTCTTTGTGAAATGGGCACTTTTCATACTATAAGCAGTTTTTCCTAACAAATGCAAGATATATCATGGGCTATCTCCGCAAGGAAACTTCAGATCTGCAAAACTCATGGTTTTTTGGTGTTCAGTGACCAGGGGGAACATGAATACGTGTTTGTTTTTCGAATTTGAGCTCTTTCTGCAATGGGCACTTTTCATACTATAAGCAGTTTTTCCTAACAAATGCAAGATATAACATGGGCTATCTCCGCAAGGAAACTTCAGATCTGCAAAAGTCATGGTTTTTTGGTGTTCAGTGAGCCGGGGGAACATGAATACGTGTTTGTTTTTCGAATTTGAGCTCTTTCTGCAATGGGCACTTTTCATGCTCTAAGCAGTTTTTCCTAACAAATGCAAGATATAGCATGGGCTATCTCCGCAAGGAAACTTCAGATCTGCAAAAGTCATGGTTTTTTGGTCTTCGGGGAGGCAGGGGAACATGAATACGTGTTTGTTTTTCGAATTTGAGCTCTTTCTGCAATGGGCACTTTTCATGCTCTAAGCAGTTTTTCCTAACAAATGCAAGATATAGCATGGGCTATCTCCGCAAGGAAACTTCACATCTGCAAAAGTCATGGTTTTTTGGTCTTCGGGGAAGCAGGGGAACAGGAATATGTGTTTGTTTTGCGAATTTGAGCTCTATCTGCAATGGGCACTTTTCATGCTATAAGCAGTTTTTCCTAACAAATGCAAGATATAGCATGGGCTATCTCCGCAAGGAAACTTCACATCTGCAAAAGTCATGGTTTTTTGGTCTTCGGGGAGGCAGGGGAACAGGAATATGTGTTTGTTTTTCGAATTTGAGCTTTTTCTGCAATGGGCACTTTTCATACTATAAGCAGTTTTTCCTAACAAATGCAAGATATAGCATGGGCTATCTCCGCAAGGAAACTTCAGATCTGCAAAAGTCATGGTTTTTTGGTCTTCGGGGAGGCAGGGGAACAGGAATATGTGTTTGTTTTGCGAATTTGAGCTCTATCTGCAATGGGCACTTTTCATGGTATAAGCAGTTTTTCCTAACAAATGCAAGATATAGCATGGGCTATCTCCGCAAGGAAACTTCAGATCTGCAAAAGTCATGGTTTTTTGGTCTTCGGGGAGACAGGGGAACATGAATATGTGTTTGTTTTGCGAATTTGAGCTCTATCTGCAATGGGCACTTTTCATGCTCTAAGCAGTTTTTCCTAACAAATGCAAGATATAGCATGGGCTATCTCTGCAAGGAAACTTCAGATCTGCAAAAGTCATGGTTTTTTGATCTTCGGGGAGGCAGGGGAACAGGAATATGTGTCTGTTTTTCGAATTTGAGCTCTTTCTGCAATGGGCACTTTTCATGCAATAAGCAGTTTTTCCTAACAAATGCAAGATATAGCATGGGCTATCTCCGCAAGGAAACTTCACATCTTCAAAAGTCATGGTTTTTTGGTCTTCGGGGAGGCAGGGGAACAGGAATATGTGTTTGTTTTGCGAATTTGAGCTCTATCTGCAATGGGCACTTTTCATGCTATAAGCAGTTTTTCCTAACAAATGCAAGATATAGCATGGGCTATCTCTGCAAGGAAACTTCAGATCTGCAAAAGTCATGGTTTTTTGGTCTTCGGGGAGGCAGGGGAACATGAATATGTGTTTGTTTTTTGAATTTGAGCTCTTTGTGAAATGGGCACTTTTCATACTATAAGCAGTTTTTCCTAACAAATGCAAGATATAACATGGGCTATCTCCGCAAGGAAACTTCAGATCTGCAAAAGTCATGGTTTTTTGGTGTTCAGTGAGCCGGGGGAACATGAATACGTGTTTGTTTTTCGAATTTGAGCTCTTTCTGCAATGGGCACTTTTCATGCTCTAAGCAGTTTTTCCTAACAAATGCAAGATATAGCATGGGCTATCTCCGCAAGGAAACTTCAGATCTGCAAAAGTCATGGTTTTTTGGTCTTCGGGGAGGCAGGGGAACAGGAATATGTGTTTGTTTTGCGAATTTGAGCTCTATCTGCAATGGGCACTTTTCATGCTATAAGCAGTTTTTCCTAACAAATGCAAGATATAGCATGGGCTATCTCCGCAAGGAAACTTCAGATCTGCAAAAGTCATGGTTTTTTGGTCTTCGGGGAGGCAGGGGAACAGGAATATGTGTTTGTTTTGCGAATTTGAGCTCTATCTGCAATGGGCACTTTTCATGCTATAAGCAGTTTTTCCTAACAAATGCAAGATATAGCATGGGCTATCTCCGCAAGGAAACTTCAGATCTGCAAAAGTCATGTTTTTTTGGTCTTCGCGGAGACAAGGGAACATGAATACGTGTTTGTTTTTCGAATTTGAGCTCTTTCTGCAATGGGCACTTTTCATGCTCTAAGCAGTTTTTCCTAACAAATGCAAGATATAGCATGGGCTATCTCCGCAAGGAAACTTCACATCTGCAAAAGTCATGGTTTTTTGGTCTTCGGGGAGGCAGGGGAACAGGAATATGTGTTTGTTTTTCGAATTTGAGCTTTTTCTGCAATGGGCACTTTTCATACTATAAGCAGTTTTTCCTAACAAATGCAAGATATAGCATGGGCTATCTCCGCAAGGAAACTTCAGATCTGCAAAAGTCATGGTTTTTTGGTCTTCGGGGAGGCAGGGGAACAGGAATATGTGTTTGTTTTGCGAATTTGAGCTCTATCTGCAATGGGCACTTTTCATGGTATAAGCAGTTTTTCCTAACAAATGCAAGATATAGCATGGGCTATCTCCGCAAGGAAACTTCAGATCTGCAAAAGTCATGGTTTTTTGGTCTTCGGGGAGACAGGGGAACATGAATATGTGTTTGTTTTGCGAATTTGAGCTCTATCTGCAATGGGCACTTTTCATGCTCTAAGCAGTTTTTCCTAACAAATGCAAGATATAGCATGGGCTATCTCTGCAAGGAAACTTCAGATCTGCAAAAGTCATGGTTTTTTGATCTTCGGGGAGGCAGGGGAACAGGAATATGTGTCTGTTTTTCGAATTTGAGCTCTTTCTGCAATGGGCACTTTTCATGCAATAAGCAGTTTTTCCTAACAAATGCAAGATATAGCATGGGCTATCTCCGCAAGGAAACTTCACATCTTCAAAAGTCATGGTTTTTTGGTCTTCGGGGAGGCAGGGGAACAGGAATATGTGTTTGTTTTGCGAATTTGAGCTCTATCTGCAATGGGCACTTTTCATGCTATAAGCAGTTTTTCCTAACAAATGCAAGATATAGCATGGGCTATCTCTGCAAGGAAACTTCAGATCTGCAAAAGTCATGGTTTTTTGGTCTTCGGGGAGGCAGGGGAACATGAATATGTGTTTGTTTTTTGAATTTGAGCTCTTTGTGAAATGGGCACTTTTCATACTATAAGCAGTTTTTCCTAACAAATGCAAGATATATCATGGGCTATCTCCGCAAGGAAACTTCAGATCTGCAAAACTCATGGTTTTTTGGTGTTCAGTGAGCAGGGGGAACATGAATACGTGTTTGTTTTTCGAATTTGAGCTCTTTCTGCAATGGGCACTTTTCATACTATAAGCAGTTTTTCCTAACAAATGCAAGATATAACATGGGCTATCTCCGCAAGGAAACTTCAGATCTGCAAAAGTCATGGTTTTTTGGTGTTCAGTGAGCCGGGGGAACATGAATACGTGTTTGTTTTTCGAATTTGAGCTCTTTCTGCAATGGGCACTTTTCATGCTCTAAGCAGTTTTTCCTAACAAATGCAAGATATAGCATGGGCTATCTCCGGAAGGAAACTTCAGATCTGCAAAAGTCATGGTTTTTTGGTCTTCGGGGAGGCAGGGGAACAGGAATATGTGTTTGTTTTGTGAATTTGAGCTCTATCTGCAATGGGCACTTTTCATGCTATAAGCAGTTTTTCCTAACAAATGCAAGATATAGCATGGGCTATCTCCGCAAGGAAACTTCAGATCTGCAAAAGTCATGGTTTTTTGGTCTTCGGGGAGGCAGGGGAACAGGAATATGTGTTTGTTTTGCGAATTTGAGCTCTATCTGCAATGGGCACTTTTCATGCTATAAGCAGTTTTTCCTAACAAATGCAAGATATAGCATGGGCTATCTCCGCAAGGAAACTTCACATCTGCAAAAGTCATGGTTTTTTGGTCTTCGGGGAGGCAGGGGAACAGGAATACGTGTTTGTTTTTCGAATTTGAGCTTTTTCTGCAATGGGCACTTTTCATGCTCTAAGCAGTTTTTCCTAACAAATGCAAGATATAGCATGGGCTATCTCCGCAAGGAAACTTCACATCTGCAAAAGTCATGGTTTTTTGGTCTTCGGGGAGGCAGGGGAACAGGAATATGTGTTTGTTTTTCGAATTTGAGCTTTTTCTGCAATGGGCACTTTTCATGCTCTAAGCAGTTTTTCCTAACAAATGCAAGATATAGCATGGGCTATCTCTGCAAGGAAACTTCAGATCTGCAAAAGTCATGGTTTTTTGGTGTTCGGGGAGGCAGGGGAACATGAATACGTGTCTGTTTTTCGAATTTGAGCTCTTTCTGCAATGTTCACTTTTCATACTCTAAGCAGTTTTTCCTAACAAAAGCAAGATATAGCATGGGCTATCTCCGCAAGGAAACTTCAGATCTGCAAAAGTCATGGTTTTTTGGTCTTCGGGGAGGCAGGGGAACAGGAATATGTGTTTGTTTTGCGAATTTGAGCTCTATCTGCAATGGGCACTTTTCATGCTATAAGCAGTTTTTCCTAACAAATGCAAGATATAGCATGGGCTATCTCCGCAAGGAAACTTCAGATCTGCAAAACTCATGGTTTTTTGGTGTTCAGTGAGCCGGGGGAACATGAATACGTGTTTGTTTTTCGAATTTGAGCTCTTTCTGCAAAGGGCACTCTTCATGCACTAAGCAGTTTTTCCTAACAAATGCAAGATATAACATGGGCTATCTCCGCAAGGAAACTTCAGATCTGCAAAAGTCATGGTTTTTTGGTGTTCAGTGAGCCGGGGGAACATGAATACGTGTTTGTTTTTCGAATTTGAGCTCTTTCTGCAATGGGCACTTTTCATGCTCTAAGCAGTTTTTCCTAACAAATGCAAGATATAGCATGGGCTATCTCCGCAAGGAAACTTCACATCTGCAAAAGTCATGGTTTTTTGGTCTTCGGGGAGGCAGGGGAACAGGAATATGTGTTTGTTTTTCGAATTTGAGCTTTTTCTGCAATGGGCACTTTTCATACTATAAGCAGTTTTTCCTAACAAATGCAAGATATAGCATGGGCTATCTCCGCAAGGAAACTTCACATCTGCAAAAGTCATGGTTTTTTGGTCTTCGGGGAGGCAGGGGAACAGGAATATGTGTTTGTTTTGCGAATTTGAGCTCTATCTGCAATGGGCGCTTTTCATGCTATAAGCAGTTTTTCCTAACAAATGCAAGATATAGCATGGGCTATCTCCGCAAGGAAACTTCAGATCTGCAAAAGTCATGGTTTTTTGGTGTTCAGTGAGCCGGGGGAACATGAATACGTGTTTGTTTTTCGAATTTGAGCTCTTTCTGCAATGGGCACTTTTCATGCTCTAAGCAGTTTTTCCTAACAAAAGCAAGATATAGCATGGGCTATCTCCGCAAGGAAACTTCACATCTGCAAAAGTCATGGTTTTTTGGTGTTCAGTGAGCCGGGGGAACATGAATACGTGTTTGTTTTTCGAATTTGAGCTCTTTCTGCAATGGGCACTTTTCATGCTCTAAGCAGTTTTTCCTAACAAATGCAAGATATAGCATGGGCTATCTCCGCAAGGAAACTTCACATCTGCAAAAGTCATGGTTTTCTGGTCTTCGGGGAGGCAGGGGAACAGGAATATGTGTTTGTTTTTCGAATTTGAGCTTTTTCTGCAATGGGCACTTTTCATACTATAAGCAGTTTTTCCTAACAAATGCAAGATATAGCATGGGCTATCTCCGCAAGGAAACTTCACATCTGCAAAAGTCATGGTTTTTTGGTCTTCGGGGAGGCAGGGGAACAGGAATATGTGTTTGTTTTGCGAATTTGAGCTCTATCTGCAATGGGCGCTTTTCATGCTATAAGCAGTTTTTCCTAACAAATGAAAAATATAGCATGGGCTATCTCCGCAAGGAAACTTCAGATCTGCAAAAGTCATGGTTTTTTTGTGTTCAGTGAGCCGGGGGAACATGAATACGTGTTTGTTTTTCGAATTTGAGCTCTTTCTGCAATGGGCACTTTTCATGCTATAAGCAGTTTTTCCTAACAAATGCAAGATATAGCATGGGCTATCTCCGCAAGGAAACTTCAGATCTGCAAAAGTCATGGTTTTTTGGTCTTCGGGGAGGCAGGGGAACAGGAATATGTGTTTGTTTTTCGAATTTGAGCTCTATCTGCAATGGGCACTTTTCATGCTATAAGCAGTTTTTCCTAACAAATGCAAGATATTGCATGGGCTATCTCTGCAAGGAAACTTCAGATCTGCAAAAGTCATGGTTTTTTGGTCTTCGGGGAGACAAGGGAACATGAATACGTGTTTGTTTTTAGAATTTGAGCTCTTTCTGCAATGGGCACTTTTCATGCTCTAAGCAGTTTTTCCTAACAAATGCAAGATATAGCATGGGCTATCTCCGCAAGGAAACTTCAGATCTGCAAAAGTCATGGTTTTTTGGTGTTCAGTGAGCCGGGGGAACATGAATACGTGTTTGTTTTTCGAATTTGAGCTCTTTCTGCAATGGGCACTTTTCATGCTCTAAGCAGTTTTTCCTAACAAATGCAAGATATAGCATGGGCTATCTCCGCAAGGAAACTTCACATCCGGAAAAGTGATGGTTTTTTGGTCTTCGGGGAGGCAGGGGAACAGGAATATGTGTTTGTTTTGCGAATTTGAGCTCTATCTGCAATGGGCACTTTTCATGCTATAAGCAGTTTTTCCTAACAAATGCAAGATATAGCATGGGCTATCTCCGCAAGGAAACTTCAGATCTGCAAAAGTCATGGTTTTTTGGTCTTCGGGGAGGCAGGGGAACAGGAATATGTGTTTGTTTTTCGAATTTGAGCTCTTTCTGCAATGGGCACTTTTCATACTATATGCAGTTTTTCCTAACAAATGCAAGATATAACATGGGCTATCTCCGCAAGGAAACTTCAGATCTGCAAAACTCATGGTTTTTTGGTGTTCAGTGAGCCGGGGGAACATGAATACGTGTTTGTTTTTCGAATTTGAGCTCTTTCTGCAATGGGCACTTTTCATGCTCTAAGCAGATTTTCCTAACAAATGCAAGATATAGCATGGGCTATCACTGCAAGGAAACTTCAGATCTGCAAAAGACATGGTTTTTTGATCTTCGGGGAGGCAGGGGAACAGGAATATGTGTTTGTTTTTCGAATTTGAGCTCTTTCTGCAATGGGCACTTTTCATACTATAAGCAGTTTTTCCTAACAAATGCAAGATATAAAATGGGCTATCTCCGCAAGGAAACTTCAGATCTGCAAAAGTCATGGTTTTTTGGTGTTCAGTGAGCCGGGGGAACATGAATACGTGTTTGTTTTTCGAATTTGAGCTCTTTCTGCAATGGGCACTTTTCATGCTCTAAGCAGTTTTTCCTAACAAATGCAAGATATAGCATGGGCTATCTCCGCAAGGAAACTTCACATCTGCAAAAGTCATGGTTTTTTGGTCTTCGGGGAGGCAGGGGAACAGGAATATGTGTTTGTTTTTCGAATTTGAGCTTTTTCTGCAATGGGCACTTTTCATACTATAAGCAGTTTTTCCTAACAAATGCAAGATATAGCATGGGCTATCTCCGCAAGGAAACTTCAGATCTGCAAAAGTCATGGTTTTTTGGTCTTCGGGGAGGCAGGGGAACAGGAATATGTGTTTGTTTTGCGAATTTGAGCTCTATCTGCAATGGGCACTTTTCATGCTATAAGCAGTTTTTCCTAACAAATGCAAGATATAGCATGGGCTATCTCTGCAAGGAAACCTCAGATCTGCAAAAGTCATGGTTTTTTGGTCTTCGGGGAGGCAGGGGAACAGGAATATGTGTTTGTTTTTCGAATTTGAGCTCTTTCTGCAATGGGCACTTTTCATACTATATGCAGTTTTTCCTAACAAATGCAAGATATAACATGGGCTATCTCCGCAAGGAAACTTCAGATCTGCAAAAGTCATGGTTTTTTGGTCTTCGGGGAGGCAGGGGAACATGAATACGTGTTTGTTTTTCGAATTTGAGCTCTTTCTGCAATGGGCACTTTTCATGCTCTAAGCAGTTTTTCTTAACAAATGCAAGATATAGCATGGGCTATCAGTGCAAGGAAACTTCAGATCTGCAAAAGACATGGTTTTTTGATCTTCGGGGAGGCAGGGGAACAGGAATATGTGTTTGTTTTTCGAATTTGAGCTCTTTCTGCAATGGGCACTTTTCATACTATAAGCAGTTTTTCCTAACAAATGCAAGATATAAAATGGGCTATCTCCGCAAGGAAACTTCAGATCTGCAAAAGTCATGGTTTTTTGGTGTTCAGTGAGCCGGGGGAACATGAATACGTGTTTGTTTTTCGAATTTGAGCTCTTTCTGCAATGGGCACTTTTCATGCTCTAAACAGTTTTTCCTAACAAATGCAAGATATAGCATGGGCTATCTCCGCAAGGAAACTTCACATCTGCAAAAGTCATGGTTTTTTGGTCTTCGGGGAGGCAGGGGAACAGGAATATGTGTTTGTTTTTCGAATTTGAGCTCTTTCTGCAATGGGCACTTTTCATGCTCTAAGCAGTTTTTCCTAACAAATGCAAGATATAGCATGGGCTATCTCTGCAAGGAAACTTCAGATCTGCAAAAGTCATGGTTTTTTGGTGTTCGGGGAGGCAGGGGAACATGAATACGTGTCTGTTTTTCGAATTTGAGCTCTTTCTGCAATGTTCACTTTTCATACTCTAAGCAGTTTTTCCTAACAAAAGCAAGATATAGCATGGGCTATCTCCGCAAGGAAACTTCAGATCTGCAAAAGTCATGGTTTTTTGGTCTTCGGGGAGGCAGGGGAACAGGAATATGTGTTTGTTTTGCGAATTTGAGCTCTATCTGCAATGGGCACTTTTCATGCTATAAGCAGTTTTTCCTAACAAATGCAAGATATAGCATGGGCTATCTCCGCAAGGAAACTTCAGATCTGCAAAACTCATGGTTTTTTGGTGTTCAGTGAGCCGGGGGAACATGAATACGTGTTTGTTTTTCGAATTTGAGCTCTTTCTGCAAAGGGCACTCTTCATGCACTAAGCAGTTTTTCCTAACAAATGCAAGATATAACATGGGCTATCTCCGCAAGGAAACTTCAGATCTGCAAAAGTCATGGTTTTTTGGTGTTCAGTGAGCCGGGGGAACATGAATACGTGTTTGTTTTTCGAATTTGAGCTCTTTCTGCAATGGGCACTTTTCATGCTCTAAGCAGTTTTTCCTAACAAATGCAAGATATAGCATGGGCTATCTCCGCAAGGAAACTTCACATCTGCAAAAGTCATGGTTTTTTGGTCTTCGGGGAGGCAGGGGAACAGGAATATGTGTTTGTTTTTCGAATTTGAGCTTTTTCTGCAATGGGCACTTTTCATACTATAAGCAGTTTTTCCTAACAAATGCAAGATATAGCATGGGCTATCTCCGCAAGGAAACTTCACATCTGCAAAAGTCATGGTTTTTTGGTCTTCGGGGAGGCAGGGGAACAGGAATATGTGTTTGTTTTGCGAATTTGAGCTCTATCTGCAATGGGCGCTTTTCATGCTATAAGCAGTTTTTCCTAACAAATGCAAGATATAGCATGGGCTATCTCCGCAAGGAAACTTCAGATCTGCAAAAGTCATGGTTTTTTGGTGTTCAGTGAGCCGGGGGAACATGAATACGTGTTTGTTTTTCGAATTTGAGCTCTTTCTGCAATGGGCACTTTTCATGCTCTAAGCAGTTTTTCCTAACAAAAGCAAGATATAGCATGGGCTATCTCCGCAAGGAAACTTCACATCTGCAAAAGTCATGGTTTTTTGGTGTTCAGTGAGCCGGGGGAACATGAATACGTGTTTGTTTTTCGAATTTGAGCTCTTTCTGCAATGGGCACTTTTCATGCTCTAAGCAGTTTTTCCTAACAAATGCAAGATATAGCATGGGCTATCTCCGCAAGGAAACTTCACATCTGCAAAAGTCATGGTTTTTTGGTCTTCGGGGAGGCAGGGGAACAGGAATATGTGTTTGTTTTTCGAATTTGAGCTTTTTCTGCAATGGGCACTTTTCATACTATAAGCAGTTTTTCCTAACAAATGCAAGATATAGCATGGGCTATCTCCGCAAGGAAACTTCACATCTGCAAAAGTCATGGTTTTTTGGTCTTCGGGGAGGCAGGGGAACAGGAATATGTGTTTGTTTTGCGAATTTGAGCTCTATCTGCAATGGGCGCTTTTCATGCTATAAGCAGTTTTTCCTAACAAATGAAAAATATAGCATGGGCTATCTCCGCAAGGAAACTTCAGATCTGCAAAAGTCATGGTTTTTTGATCTTCGGGGAGGCAGGGGAACATGAATACGTGTTTGTTTTTCGAATTTGAGCTCTTTCTGCAATGGGCACTTTTCATGCTCTAAGCAGTTTTTCCTAACAAATGCAAGATATAGCATGGGCTATCTCCGCAAGGAAACTTCAGATCTGCAAAAGTCATGGTTTTTTGGTGTTCAGTGAGCCGGGGGAACATGAATACGTGTTTGTTTTTCGAATTTGAGCTCTTTCTGCAATGGGCACTTTTCATGCTCTAAGCAGTTTTTCCTAACAAATGCAAGATATAGCATGGGCTATCTCCGCAAGGAAACTTCACATCTGCAAAAGTCATGGTTTTTTGGTCTTCGGGGAGGCAGGGGAACAGGAATATGTGTTTGTTTTTCGAATTTGAGCTTTTTCTGCAATGGGCACTTTTCATACTATAAGCAGTTTTTCCTAACAAATGCAAGATATAGCATGGGCTATCTCCGCAAGGAAACTTCAGATCTGCAAAAGTCATGGTTTTTTGGTCTTCGGGGAGGCAGGGGAACAGGAATATGTGTTTGTTTTGCGAATTTGAGCTCTATCTGCAATGGGCACTTTTCATGCTATAAGCAGTTTTTCCTAACAAATGCAAGATATAGCATGGGCTATCTCTGCAAGGAAACTTCAGATCTGCAAAAGTCATGGTTTTTTGGTCTTCGGGGAGGCAGGGGAACAGGAATATGTGTTTGTTTTTCGAATTTGAGCTCTTTCTGCAATGGGCACTTTTCATACTATATGCAGTTTTTCCTAACAAATGCAAGATATAACATGGGCTATCTCCGCAAGGAAACTTCAGATCTGCAAAAGTCATGGTTTTTTGGTCTTCGGGGAGGCAGGGGAACATGAATACGTGTTTGTTTTTCGAATTTGAGCTCTTTCTGCAATGGGCACTTTTCATGCTCTAAGCAGTTTTTCCTAACAAATGCAAGATATAGCATGGGCTATCACTGCAAGGAAACTTCAGATCTGCAAAAGTCATGGTTTTTTGGTCTTCGGGGAGGCAGGGGAACAGGAATATGTGTTTGTTTTTCGAATTTGAGCTCTTTCTGCAATGGGCACTTTTCATGCTCTAAGCAGTTTTTCCTAACAAATGCAAGATATAGCATGGGCTATCTCTGCAAGGAAACTTCAGATCTGCAAAAGTCATGGTTTTTTGATCTTCGGGGAGGCAGGGGAACAGGAATATGTGTCTGTTTTTCGAATTTGAGCTCTTTCTGCAATGTTCACTTTTCATACTATAAGCAGTTTTTCCTAACAAATGCAAGATATAACATGGGCTATCTCCGCAAGGAAACTTCAGATCTGCAAAAGTCATGGTTTTTTGGTGTTCAGTGAGCCGGGGGAACATGAATACGTGTTTGTTTTTCGAATTTGAGCTCTTTCTGCAATGGGCACTTTTAATGCTCTAAGCAGTTTTTCCTAACAAATGCAAGATATAGCATGGGCTATCTCCGCAAGGAAACTTCAGATCTGCAAAAGTCATGGTTTTTTGGTCTTCGGGGAGGCAGGGGAACAGGAATATGTGTTTGTTTTGCGAATTTGAGCTCTATCTGCAATGGGCACTTTTCATGCTATAAGCAGTTTTTCCTAACAAATGCAAGATATAGCATGGGCTATCTCCGCAAGGAAACTTCACATCTGCAAAAGTCATGGTTTTTTGGTCTTCGGGGAGGCAGGGGAACAGGAATATGTGTTTGTTTTTCGAATTTGAGCTTTTTCTGCAATGGGCACTTTTCATACTATAAGCAGTTTTTCCTAACAAATGCAAGATATAGCATGGGCTATCTCCGCAAGGAAACTTCACATCTGCAAAAGTCATGGTTTTTTGGTCTTCGGGGAGGCAGGGGAACAGGAATATGTGTTTGTTTTGCGAATTTGAGCTCTATCTGCAATGGGCGCTTTTCATGCTATAAGCAGTTTTTCCTAACAAATGAAAAATATAGCATGGGCTATCTCCGCAAGGAAACTTCAGATCTGCAAAAGTCATGGTTTTTTGGTCTTCGGGGAGACAAGGGAACATGAATACGTGTTTGTTTTTCGAATTTGAGCTCTTTCTGCAATGGGCACTTTTCATGCTCTAAGCAGTTTTTCCTAACAAATGCAAGATATAGCATGGGCTATCTCCGCAAGGAAACTTCACATCTGCAAAAGTCATGGTTTTTTGGTCTTCGGGGAGGCAGGGGAACAGGAATATGTGTTTGTTTTTCGAATTTGAGCTTTTTCTGCAATGGGCACTTTTCATACTATAAGCAGTTTTTCCTAACAAATGCAAGATATAGCATGGGCTATCTCCGCAAGGAAACTTCACATCTGCAAAAGTCATGGTTTTTTGGTCTTCGGGGAGGCAGGGGAACAGGAATATGTGTTTGTTTTGCGAATTTGAGCTCTATCTGCAATGGGCACTTTTCATGCTATAAGCAGTTTTTCCTAACAAATGCAAGATATAACATGGGCTATCTCCACAAGGAAACTTCAGATCTGCAAAACTCATGGTTTTTTGGTGTTCAGTGAGCCGGGGGAACATGAATACGTGTTTGTTTTTCGAATTTGAGCTCTTTCTGCAATGGGCACTTTTCATGCTCTAAGCAGTTTTTCCTAACAAATGCAAGATATAGCATGGGCTATCTCTGCAAGGAAACTTCAGATCTGCAAAAGTCATGGTTTTTTGATCTTCGGGGAGGCAGGGGAACAGGAATATGTGTTTGTTTTTTGAATTTGAGCTCTTTGTGAAATGGGCACTTTTCATACTATAAGCAGTTTTTCCTAACAAATGCAAGATATAACATGGGCTATCTCCGCAAGGAAACTTCAGATCTGCAAAACTCATGGTTTTTTGGTGTTCAGTGAGCCGGGGGAACATGAATACGTGTTTGTTTTTCGAATTTGAGCTCTTTCTGCAAAGGGCACTCTTCATGCTCTAAGCAGTTTTTCCTAACAAATGCAAGATATAACATGGGCTATCTCCGCAAGGAAACTTCAGATCTGCAAAAGTCATGGTTTTTTGGTGTTCAGTGAGCCGGGGGAACATGAATACGTGTTTGTTTTTTGAATTTGAGCTCTTTCTGCAATGGGCACTTTTCATGCTCTAAGCAGTTTTTCCTAACAAATGCAAGATATAGCATGGGCTATCTCCGCAAGGAAACTTCACATCTGCAAAAGTCATGGTTTTTTGGTCTTCGGGGAGGCAGGGGAACAGGAATATGTGTTTGTTTTTCGAATTTGAGCTTTTTCTGCAATGGGCACTTTTCATACTATAAGCAGTTTTTCCTAACAAATGCAAGATATAGTATGGGCTATCTCCGCAAGGAAACTTCAGATCTGCAAAAGTCATGGTTTTTTGGTCTTCGGGGAGGCAGGGGAACAGGAATATGTGTTTGTTTTGCGAATTTGAGCTCTATCTGCAATGGGCACTTTTCATGCTATAAGCAGTTTTTCCTAACAAATGCAAGATATAGCATGGGCTATCTCCGCAAGGAAACTTCAGATCTGCAAAAGTCATGGTTTTTTGGTCTTCGGGGAGGCAGGGGAACAGGAATATGTGTTTGTTTTGCGAATTTGAGCTCTATCTGCAATGGGCACTTTTCATGCTATAAGCAGTTTTTCCTAACAAATGCAAGATATAGCATGGGCTATCTCCGCAAGGAAACTTCAGATCTGCAAAAGTCATGGTTTTTTGGTCTTCGGGGAGGCAGGGGAACAGGAATATGTGTTTGTTTTGCGAATTTGAGCTCTATCTGCAATGGGCACTTTTCATGCTATAAGCAGTTTTTCCTAACAAATGCAAGATATAGCATGGGCTATCTCCGCAAGGAAACTTCAGATCTGCAAAAGTCATGGTTTTTTGGTCTTCGGGGAGACAAGGGAACATGAATACGTGTTTGTTTTTCGAATTTGAGCTCTTTCTGCAATGGGCACTTTTCATGCTCTAAGCAGTTTTTCCTAACAAATGCAAGATATAGCATGGGCTATCTCCGCAAGGAAACTTCACATCTGCAAAAGTCATGGTTTTTTGGTCTTCGGGGAAGCAGGGGAACAGGAATATGTGTTTGTTTTGAGAATTTGAGCTCTATCTGCAATGGGCACTTTTCATGCTCTAAGCAGTTTTTCCTAACAAATGCAAGATATAGCATGGGCTATCTCCGCAAGGAAACTTCAGATCTGCAAAAGTCATGGTTTTTTGGTCTTCGGGGAGGCAGGGGAACATGAATATGTGTTTGTTTTTTGAATTTGAGCTCTTTGTGAAATGGGCACTTTTCATACTATAAGCAGTTTTTCCTAACAAATGCAAGATATATCATGGGCTATCTCCGCAAGGAAACTTCAGATCTGCAAAACTCATGGTTTTTTGGTGTTCAGTGAGCCGGGGGAACATGAATACGTGTTTGTTTTTCGAATTTGAGCTCTTTCTGCAAAGGGCACTCTTCATGCTCTAAGCAGTTTTTCCTAACAAATGCAAGATATAGCATGGGCTATCTCCGCAAGGAAACTTCACATCTGCAAAAGTCATGGTTTTTTGGTCTTCGGGGAGGCAGGGGAACAGGAATATGTGTTTGTTTTTCGAATTTGAGCTTTTTCTGCAATGGGCACTTTTCATACTATAAGCAGTTTTTCCTAACAAATGCAAGATATAGCATGGGCTATCTCCGCAAGGAAACTTCAGATCTGCAAAAGTCATGGTTTTTTGGTCTTCGGGGAGGCAGGGGAACAGGAATATGTGTTTGTTTTGCGAATTTGAGCTCTATCTGCAATGGGCACTTTTCATGCTATAAGCAGTTTTTCCTAACAAATGCAAGATATAGCATGGGCTATCTCCGCAAGGAAACTTCAGATCTGCAAAAGTCATGGTTTTTTGGTCTTCGGGGAGACAAGGGAACATGAATACGTGTTTGTTTTTCGAATTTGAGCTCTTTCTGCAATGGGCACTTTTCATGCTCTAAGCAGTTTTTCCTAACAAATGCAAGATATAGCATGGGCTATCTCCGCAAGGAAACTTCACATCTGCAAAAGTCATGGTTTTTTGGTCTTCGGGGAAGCAGGGGAACAGGAATATGTGTTTGTTTTGCGAATTTGAGCTCTATCTGCAATGGGCACTTTTCATGCTATAAGCAGTTTTTCCTAACAAATGCAAGATATAGCATGGGCTATCTCCGCAAGGAAACTTCAGATCTGCAAAAGTCATGGTTTTTTGGTCTTCGGGGAGGCAGGGGAACATGAATATGTGTTTGTTTTTTGAATTTGAGCTCTTTGTGAAATGGGCACTTTTCATGCTATAAGCAGTTTTTCCTAACAAATGCAAGATATAGCATGGGCTATCTCCGCAAGGAAACTTCACATCTGCAAAAGTCATGGTTTTTTGGTCTTCGGGGAGGCAGGGGAACAGGAATATGTGTTTGTTTTTCGAATTTGAGCTTTTTCTGCAATGGGCACTTTTCATACTATAAGCAGTTTTTCCTAACAAATGCAAGATATAGCATGGGCTATCTCCGCAAGGAAACTTCAGATCTGCAAAAGTCATGGTTTTTTGGTCTTCGGGGAGACAGGGGAACATGAATACGTGTTTGTTTTTCGAATTTGAGCTCTTTCTGCAATGGGCACTTTTCATGCTCTAAGCAGTTTTTCCTAACAAATGCAAGATATAGCATGGGCTATCTCCGCAAGGAAACTTCACATCTGCAAAAGTCATGGTTTTTTGGTCTTCGGGGAGGCAGGGGAACAGGAATATGTCTTTGTTTTTCGAATTTGAGCTTTTTCTGCAATGGGCACTTTTCATACTATAAGCAGTTTTTCCTAACAAATGCAAGATATAGCATGGGCTATCTCCGCAAGGAAACTTCAGATCTGCAAAAGTCATGGTTTTTTGGTCTTCGGGGAGGCAGGGGAACAGGAATATGTGTTTGTTTTGCGAATTTGAGCTCTATCTGCAATGGGCACTTTTCATGCTATAAGCAGTTTTTCCTAACAAATGCAAGATATAGCATGGGCTATCTCCGGAAGGAAACTTCAGATCTGCAAAAGTCATGGTTTTTTGGTGTTCAGTGAGCCGGGGGAACATGAATACGTGTTTGTTTTTCGAATTTGAGCTCTTTCAGCAATGGGCACTTTTCATGCTCTAAGCAGTTTTTCCTAACAAATGCAAGATATAGCATGGGCTATCTCCGCAAGGAAACTTCACATCTGCAAAAGTCATGGTTTTTTGGTCTTCGGGGAGGCAGGGGAACAGGAATATGTGTTTGTTTTTCGAATTTGAGCTTTTTCTGCAATGGGCACTTTTCATACTATAAGCAGTTTTTCCTAACAAATGCAAGATATAGCATGGGCTATCTCCGCAAGGAAACTTCAGATCTGCAAAAGTCATGGTTTTTTGGTCTTCGGGGAGGCAGGGGAACAGGAATATGTGTTTGTTTTGCGAATTTGAGCTCTTTCAGCAATGGGCACTTTTCATGCTCTAAGCAGTTTTTCCTAACAAATGCAAGATATAGCATGGGCTATCTCCGCAAGGAAACTTCACATCTGCAAAAGTCATGGTTTTTTGGTCTTCGGGGAGACAGGGGAACATGAATACGTGTTTGTTTTTCGAATTTGAGCTCTTCCTGCAATGGGCACTTTTCATGCTCTAAGCAGTTTTTCCTAACAAATGCAAGATATAGCATGGGCTATCTCCGCAAGGAAACTTCACATCTGCAAAAGTCATGGTTTTTTGGTCTTCGGGGAGGCAGGGGAACAGGAATATGTGTTTGTTTTTCGAATTTGAGCTTTTTCTGCAATGGGCACTTTTCATACTATAAGCAGTTTTTCCTAACAAATGCAAGATATAGCATGGGCTATCTCCGCAAGGAAACTTCAGATCTGCAAAAGTCATGGTTTTTTGGTCTTCGGGGAGGCAGGGGAACAGGAATATGTGTTTGTTTTGAGAATTTGAGCTCTATCTGCAATGGGCACTTTTCATGCTCTAAGCAGTTTTTCCTAACAAATGCAAGATATAGCATGGGCTATCTCCGCAAGGAAACTTCAGATCTGCAAAAGTCATGGTTTTTTGGTCTTCGGGGAGGCAGGGGAACATGAATATGTGTTTGTTTTTTGAATTTGAGCTCTTTGTGAAATGGGCACTTTTCATACTTTAAGCAGTTTTTCCTAACAAATGCAAGATATATCATGGGCTATCTCCGCAAGGAAACTTCAGATCTGCAAAACTCATGGTTTTTTGGTGTTCAGTGAGCCGGGGGAACATGAATACGTGTTTGTTTTTCGAATTTGAGCTCTTTCTGCAAAGGGCACTCTTCATGCTCTAAGCAGTTTTTCCTAACAAATGCAAGATATAGCATGGGCTATCTCTGCAAGGAAACTTCACATCTGCAAAAGTCATGGTTTTTTGGTCTTCGGGGAGGCAGGGGAACAGGAATATGTCTTTGTTTTTCGAATTTGAGCTTTTTCTGCAATGGGCACTTTTCATACTATAAGCAGTTTTTCCTAACAAATGCAAGATATAGCATGGGCTATCTCCGCAAGGAAACTTCAGATCTGCAAAAGTCATGGTTTTTTGGTCTTCGGGGAGGCAGGGGAACAGGAATATGTGTTTGTTTTGCGAATTTGAGCTCTATCTGCAATGGGCACTTTTCATGCTATAAGCAGTTTTTCCTAACAAATGCAAGATATAGCATGGGCTATCTCCGCAAGGAAACTTCAGATCTGCAAAAGTCATGGTTTTTTGGTCTTCGGGGAGACAGGGGAACATGAATACGTGTTTGTTTTTCGAATTTGAGCTCTTTCTGCAATGGGCACTTTTCATGCTCTAAGCAGTTTTTCCTAACAAATGCAAGATATAGCATGGGCTATCTCCGCAAGGAAACTTCACATCTGCAAAAGTCATGGTTTTTTGGTCTTCGGGGAGGCAGGGGAACAGGAATATGTCTTTGTTTTTCGAATTTGAGCTTTTTCTGCAATGGGCACTTTTCATACTATAAGCAGTTTTTCCTAACAAATGCAAGATATAGCATGGGCTATCTCCGCAAGGAAACTTCAGATCTGCAAAAGTCATGGTTTTTTGGTCTTCGGGGAGGCAGGGGAACAGGAATATGTGTTTGTTTTGCGAATTTGAGCTCTATCTGCAATGGGCACTTTTCATGCTATAAGCAGTTTTTCCTAACAAATGCAAGATATAGCATGGGCTATCTCCGGAAGGAAACTTCAGATCTGCAAAAGTCATGGTTTTTTGGTCTTCGGGGAGGCAGGGGAACATGAATATGTGTTTGTTTTTTGAATTTGAGCTCTTTGTGAAATGGGCACTTTTCATACTATAAGCAGTTTTTCCTAACAAATGCAAGATATATCATGGGCTATCTCCGCAAGGAAACTTCAGATCTGCAAAACTCATGGTTTTTTGGTGTTCAGTGAGCCGGGGGAACATGAATACGTGTTTGTTTTTCGAATTTGAGCTCTTTCTGCAAAGGGCACTCTTCATGCTCTAAGCAGTTTTTCCTAACAAATGCAAGATATAACATGGGCTATCTCCGCAAGGAAACTTCAGATCTGCAAAAGTCATGGTTTTTTGGTGTTCAGTGAGCCGGGGGAACATGAATACGTGTTTGTTTTTCGAATTTGAGCTCTTTCTGCAATGGGCACTTTTCATGCTCTAAGCAGTTTTTCCTAACAAATGCAAGATATAGCATGGGCTATCTCCGCAAGGAAACTTCACATCTGCAAAAGTCATGGTTTTTTGGTCTTCGGGGAGGCAGGGGAACAGGAATATGTGTTTGTTTTTCGAATTTGAGCTTTTTCTGCAATGGGCACTTTTCATACTATAAGCAGTTTTTCCTAACAAATGCAAGATATAGTATGGGCTATCTCCGCAAGGAAACTTCAGATCTGCAAAAGTCATGGTTTTTTGGTCTTCGGGGAGGCAGGGGAACAGGAATATGTGTTTGTTTTGCGAATTTGAGCTCTATCTGCAATGGGCACTTTTCATGCTATAAGCAGTTTTTCCTAACAAATGCAAGATATAGCATGGGCTATCTCCGCAAGGAAACTTCAGATCTGCAAAAGTCATGGTTTTTTGGTCTTCGGGGAGGCAGGGGAACAGGAATACGTGTTTGTTTTGCGAATTTGAGCTCTATCTGCAATGGGCACTTTTCATGCTATAAGCAGTTTTTCCTAACAAATGCAAGATATATCATGGGCTATCTCCGCAAGGAAACTTCAGATCTGCAAAAGTCATGGTTTTTTGGTCTTCGGGGAGGCAGGGGAACAGGAATATGTGTTTGTTTTGCGAATTTGAGCTCTATCTGCAATGGGCACTTTTCATGCTATAAGCAGTTTTTCCTAACAAATGCAAGATATAGCATGGGCTATCTCCGCAAGGAAACTTCAGATCTGCAAAAGTCATGGTTTTTTGGTCTTCGGGGAGGCAGGGGAACATGAATATGTGTTTGTTTTTTGAATTTGAGCTCTTTGTGAAATGGGCACTTTTCATGCTCTAAGCAGTTTTTCCTAACAAATGCAAGATATAGCATGGGCTATCTCCGCAAGGAAACTTCACATCTGCAAAAGTCATGGTTTTTTGGTCTTCGGGGAGGCAGGGGAACAGGAATATGTGTTTGTTTTTCGAATTTGAGCTTTTTCTGCAATGGGCACTTTTCATACTATAAGCAGTTTTTCCTAACAAATGCAAGATATAGCATGGGCTATCTCCGCAAGGAAACTTCAGATCTGCAAAAGTCATGGTTTTTTGGTCTTCGGGGAGACAAGGGAACATGAATACGTGTTTGTTTTTCGAATTTGAGCTCTTTCTGCAATGGGCACTTTTCATGCTCTAAGCAGTTTTTCCTAACAAATGCAAGATATAGCATGGGCTATCTCCGCAAGGAAACTTCACATCTGCAAAAGTCATGGTTTTTTGGTCTTCGGGGAAGCAGGGGAACAGGAATATGTGTTTGTTTTGCGAATTTGAGCTCTATCTGCAATGGGCACTTTTCATGCTATAAGCAGTTTTTCCTAACAAATGCAAGATATAGCATGGGCTATCTCCGCAAGGAAACTTCAGATCTGCAAAAGTCATGGTTTTTTGGTCTTCGGGGAGGCAGGGGAACATGAATATGTGTTTGTTTTTTGAATTTGAGCTCTTTGTGAAATGGGCACTTTTCATACTATAAGCAGTTTTTCCTAACAAATGCAAGATATATCATGGGCTATCTCCGCAAGGAAACTTCAGATCTGCAAAACTCATGGTTTTTTGGTGTTCAGTGAGCCGGGGGAACATGAATACGTGTTTGTTTTTCGAATTTGAGCTCTTTCTGCAAAGGGCACTCTTCATGCTCTAAGCAGTTTTTCCTAACAAATGCAAGATATAACATGGGCTATCTCCGCAAGGAAACTTCAGATCTGCAAAAGTCATGGTTTTTTGGTGTTCAGTGAGCCGGGGGAACATGAATACGTGTTTGTTTTTCGAATTTGAGCTCTTTCTGCAATGGGCACTTTTCATGCTCTAAGCAGTTTTTCCTAACAAATGCAAGATATAGCATGGGCTATCTCCGCAAGGAAACTTCACATCTGCAAAAGTCATGGTTTTTTGGTCTTCGGGGAGGCAGGGGAACATGAATATGTGTTTGTTTTTTGAATTTGAGCTCTTTGTGAAATGGGCACTTTTCATACTATAAGCAGTTTTTCCTAACAAATGCAAGATATATCATGGGCTATCTCCGCAAGGAAACTTCAGATCTGCAAAACTCATGGTTTTTTGGTGTTCAGTGAGCCGGGGGAACATGAATACGTGTTTGTTTTTCGAATTTGAGCTCTTTCTGCAAAGGGCACTCTTCATGCTCTAAGCAGTTTTTCCTAACAAATGCAAGATATAACATGGGCTATCTCCGCAAGGAAACTTCAGATCTGCAAAAGTCATGGTTTTTTGGTGTTCAGTGAGCCGGGGGAACATGAATACGTGTTTGTTTTTCGAATTTGAGCTCTTTCTGCAATGGGCACTTTTCATGCTCTAAGCAGTTTTTCCTAACAAATGCAAGATATAGCATGGGCTATCTCCGCAAGGAAACTTCAGATCTGCAAAAGTCATGGTTTTTTGGTCTTCGGGGAGGCAGGGGAACAGGAATATGTGTTTGTTTTGCGAATTTGAGCTCTATCTGCAATGGGCACTTTTCATGCTATAAGCAGTTTTTCCTAACAAATGCAAGATATAGCATGGGCTATCTCCGCAAGGAAACTTCAGATCTGCAAAAGTCATGGTTTTTTGGTCTTCGGGGAGACAAGGGAACATGAATACGTGTTTGTTTTTCGAATTTGAGCTCTTTCTGCAATGGGCACTTTTCATGCTCTAAGCAGTTTTTCCTAACAAATGCAAGATATAGCATGGGCTATCTCCGCAAGGAAACTTCACATCTGCAAAAGTCATGGTTTTTTGGTCTTCGGGGAGGCAGGGGAACAGGAATATGTGTTTGTTTTGCGAATTTGAGCTCTATCTGCAATGGGCACTTTTCATGCTATAAGCAGTTTTTCCTAACAAATGCAAGATATAGCATGGGCTATCTCCGCAAGGAAACTTCAGATCTGCAAAAGTCATGGTTTTTTGGTCTTCGGGGAGGCAGGGGAACAGGAATATGTGTTTGTTTTGCGAATTTGACCTCTATCTGCAATGGGCACTTTTCATGCTATAAGCAGTTTTTCCTAACAAATGCAAGATATAGCATGGGCTATCTCCGCAAGGAAACTTCAGATCTGCAAAAGTCATGGTTTTTTGGTGTTCAGTGAGCCGGGGGAACATGAATACGTGTTTGTTTTTCGAATTTGAGCTCTTTCTGCAATGGGCACTTTTCATGCTCTAAGCAGTTTTTCCTAACAAATGCAAGATATAGCATGGGCTATCTCCGCAAGGAAACTTCAGATCTGCAAAAGTCATGGTTTTTTGGTCTTCGGGGAGGCAGGGGAACAGGAATATGTGTTTGTTTTGCGAATTTGAGCTCTATCTGCAATGGGCACTTTTCATGCTATAAGCAGTTTTTCCTAACAAATGCAAGATATAGCATGGGCTATCTCCGCAAGGAAACTTCAGATCTGCAAAAGTCATGGTTTTTTGGTCTTCGGGGAGGCAGGGGAACAGGAATATGTGTTTGTTTTGCGAATTTGAGCTCTATCTGCAATGGGCACTTTTCATGCTATAAGCAGTTTTTCCTAACAAATGCAAGATATAGCATGGGCTATCTCCGCAAGGAAACTTCAGATCTGCAAAAGTCATGGTTTTTTGGTCTTCGGGGAGGCAGGGGAACAGGAATATGTGTTTGTTTTGCGAATTTGAGCTCTATCTGCAATGGGCACTTTTCATGCTATAAGCAGTTTTTCCTAACAAATGCAAGATATAGCATGGGCTATCTCCGCAAGGAAACTTCAGATCTGCAAAAGTCATGGTTTTTTGGTCTTCGGGGAGACAAGGGAACATGAATACGTGTTTGTTTTTCGAATTTGAGCTCTTTCTGCAATGGGCACTTTTCATGCTCTAAGCAGTTTTTCCTAACAAATGCAAGATATAGCATGGGCTATCTCCGCAAGGAAACTTCACATCTGCAAAAGTCATGGTTTTTTGGTCTTCGGGGAAGCAGGGGAACAGGAATATGTGTTTGTTTTGCGAATTTGAGCTCTATCTGCAATGGGCACTTTTCTTGCTATAAGCAGTTTTTCCTAACAAATGCAAGATATAGCATGGGCTATCTCCGCAAGGAAACTTCAGATCTGCAAAAGTCATGGTTTTTTGGTCTTCGGGGAGGCAGGGGAACATGAATATGTGTTTGTTTTTTGAATTTGAGCTCTTTGTGAAATGGGCACTTTTCATGCTCTAAGCAGTTTTTCCTAACAAATGCAAGATATAGCATGGGCTATCTCCGCAAGGAAACTTCACATCTGCAAAAGTCATGGTTTTTTGGTCTTCGGGGAGGCAGGGGAACAGGAATATGTGTTTGTTTTTCGAATTTGAGCTTTTTCTGCAATGGGCACTTTTCATACTATAAGCAGTTTTTCCTAACAAATGCAAGATATAGCATGGGCTATCTCCGCAAGGAAACTTCAGATCTGCAAAAGTCATGGTTTTTTGGTCTTCGGGGAGGCAGGGGAACAGGAATATGTGTTTGTTTTGCGAATTTGAGCTCTATCTGCAATGGGCACTTTTCATGCTATAAGCAGTTTTTCCTAACAAATGCAAGATATAGCATGGGCTATCTCCGCAAGGAAACTTCAGATCTGCAAAAGTCATGGTTTTTTGGTCTTCGGGGAGGCAGGGGAACAGGAATATGTGTTTGTTTTGCGAATTTGAGCTCTATCTGCAATGGGCACTTTTCATGCTATAAGCAGTTTTTCCTAACAAATGCAAGATATAGCATGGGCTATCTCCGCAAGGAAACTTCAGATCTGCAAAAGTCATGGTTTTTTGGTCTTCGGGGAGGCAGGGGAACAGGAATATGTGTTTGTTTTGCGAATTTGAGCTCTATCTGCAATGGGCACTTTTCATGCTATAAGCAGTTTTTCCTAACAAATGCAAGATATAGCATGGGCTATCTCCGCAAGGAAACTTCAGATCTGCAAAAGTCATGGTTTTTTGGTCTTCGGGGAGACAAGGGAACATGAATACGTGTTTGTTTTTCGAATTTGAGCTCTTTCTGCAATGGGCACTTTTCATGCTCTAAGCAGTTTTTCCTAACAAATGCAAGATATAGCATGGGCTATCTCCGCAAGGAAACTTCACATCTGCAAAAGTCATGGTTTTTTGGTCTTCGGGGAAGCAGGGGAACAGGAATATGTGTTTGTTTTGCGAATTTGAGCTCTATCTGCAATGGGCACTTTTCTTGCTATAAGCAGTTTTTCCTAACAAATGCAAGATATAGCATGGGCTATCTCCGCAAGGAAACTTCAGATCTGCAAAAGTCATGGTTTTTTGGTCTTCGGGGAGGCAGGGGAACATGAATATGTGTTTGTTTTTTGAATTTGAGCTCTTTGTGAAATGGGCACTTTTCATGCTCTAAGCAGTTTTTCCTAACAAATGCAAGATATAGCATGGGCTATCTCCGCAAGGAAACTTCACATCTGCAAAAGTCATGGTTTTTTGGTCTTCGGGGAGGCAGGGGAACAGGAATATGTGTTTGTTTTTCGAATTTGAGCTTTTTCTGCAATGGGCACTTTTCATACTATAAGCAGTTTTTCCTAACAAATGCAAGATATAGCATGGGCTATCTCCGCAAGGAAACTTCAGATCTGCAAAAGTCATGGTTTTTTGGTCTTCGGG
The DNA here is from genome assembly GCF_964194415.1 of Vipera berus. Taxonomy (NCBI): domain Eukaryota; kingdom Metazoa; phylum Chordata; class Lepidosauria; order Squamata; family Viperidae; genus Vipera; species Vipera berus. Next base: position 91,688 of record NW_027673627.1, read on the forward strand.
GAGACAGGGGAACATGAATACATGTTTGTTTTTCGAATTTGAGCTCTTTCTGCAATGGGCACTTTTCATGCTCTAAGCAGTTTTTCCTAACAAATGCAAGATATAGCATGGGCTATCTCCGCAAGGAAACTTCACATCTGCAAAAGTCATGGTTTTTTGGTCTTCGGGGAGGCAGGGGAACAGGAATATGTGTTTGTTTTGCGAATTTGAGCTCTATCTGCAATGGGCACTTTTCATGCTATAAGCAGTTTTTCCAAACAAATGCAAGATATAGCATGGGCTATCTCCGCAAGGAAACTTCAGATCTGCAAAAGTCATGGTTTTTTGGTCTTCGGGGAGGCAGGGGAACATGAATATGTGTTTGTTTTTTGAATTTGAGCTCTTTGTGAAATGGGCACTTTTCATACTATAAGCAGTTTTTCCTAACAAATGCAAGATATATCATGGGCTATCTCCGCAAGGAAACTTCAGATCTGCAAAACTCATGGTTTTTTGGTGTTCAGTGAGCCGGGGGAACATGAATACGTGTTTGTTTTTCGAATTTGAGCTCTTTCTGCAAAGGGCACTCTTCATGCTCTAAGCAGTTTTTCCTAACAAATGCAAGATATAACATGGGCTATCTCCGCAAGGAAACTTCAGATCTGCAAAAGTCATGGTTTTTTGGTGTTCAGTGAGCCGGGGGAACATGAATACGTGTTTGTTTTTCGAATTTGAGCTCTTTCTGCAATGGGCACTTTTCATGCTCTAAGCAGTTTTTCCTAACAAATGCAAGATATAGCATGGGCTATCTCCGCAAGGAAACTTCACATCTGCAAAAGTCATGGTTTTTTGGTCTTAGGGGAGGCAGGGGAACAGGAATATGTGTTTGTTTTGCGAATTTGAGCTCTATCTGCAATGGGCACTTTTCATGCTATAAGCAGTTTTTCCTAACAAATGCAAGATATAGCATGGGCTATCTCCGCAAGGAAACTTCAGATCTGCAAAAGTCATGGTTTTTTGGTCTTCGGGGAGGCAGGGGAACAGGAATATGTGTTTGTTTTGCGAATTTGAGCTCTATCTGCAATGGGCACTTTTCATGCTATAAGCAGTTTTTCCTAACAAATGCAAGATATAGCATGGGCTATCTCCGCAAGGAAACTTCAGATCTGCAAAAGTCATGGTTTTTTGGTCTTCGGGGAGGCAGGGGAACAGGAATATGTGTTTGTTTTGCGAATTTGAGCTCTATCTGCAATGGGCACTTTTCATGCTATAAGCAGTTTTTCCTAACAAATGCAAGATATAGCATGGGCTATCTCCGCAAGGAAACTTCAGATCTGCAAAAGTCATGGTTTTTTGGTCTTCGGGGAGACAAGGGAACATGAATACGTGTTTGTTTTTCGAATTTGAGCTCTTTCTGCAATGGGCACTTTTCATGCTCTAAGCAGTTTTTCCTAACAAATGCAAGATATAGCATGGGCTATCTCCGCAAGGAAACTTCACATCTGCAAAAGTCATGGTTTTTTGGTCTTCGGGGAAGCAGGGGAACATGAATACGTGTTTGTTTTTTGAATTTGAGCTCTTTGTGAAATGGGCACTTTTCATACTATAAGCAGTTTTTCCTAACAAATGCAAGATATATCATGGGCTATCTCCGCAAGGAAACTTCAGATCTGCAAAACTCATGGTTTTTTGGTGTTCAGTGAGCCGGGGGAACATGAATACGTGTTTGTTTTTCGAATTTGAGCTCTTTCTGCAAAGGGCACTCTTCATGCTCTAAGCAGTTTTTCCTAACAAATGCAAGATATAACATGGGCTATCTCCGCAAGGAAACTTCAGATCTGCAAAAGTCATGGTTTTTTGGTGTTCAGTGAGCCGGGGGAACATGAATACGTGTTTGTTTTTCGAATTTGAGCTCTTTCTGCAATGGGCACTTTTCATGCTCTAAGCAGTTTTTCCTAACAAATGCAAGATATAGCATGGGCTATCTCCGCAAGGAAACTTCACATCTGCAAAAGTCATGGTTTTTTGGTCTTCGGGGAGGCAGGGGAACATGAATATGTGTTTGTTTTTTGAATTTGAGCTCTTTGTGAAATGGGCACTTTTCATACTATAAGCAGTTTTTCCTAACAAATGCAAGATATATCATGGGCTATCTCCGCAAGGAAACTTCAGATCTGCAAAACTCATGGTTTTTTGGTGTTCAGTGAGCCGGGGGAACATGAATACGTGTTTGTTTTTCGAATTTGAGCTCTTTCTGCAAAGGGCACTCTTCATGCTCTAAGCAGTTTTTCCTAACAAATGCAAGATATAACATGGGCTATCTCCGCAAGGAAACTTCAGATCTGCAAAAGTCATGGTTTTTTGGTGTTCAGTGAGCCGGGGGAACATGAATACGTGTTTGTTTTTCGAATTTGAGCTGTTTCTGCAATGGGCACTTTTCATGCTCTAAGCAGTTTTTCCTAACAAATGCAAGATATAGCATGGGCTATCTCCGCAAGGAAACTTCAGATCTGCAAAAGTCATGGTTTTTTGGTCTTCGGGGAGGCAGGGGAACAGGAATATGTGTTTGTTTTGCGAATTTGAGCTCTATCTGCAATGGGCACTTTTCATGCTATAAGCAGTTTTTCCTAACAAATGCAAGATATAGCATGGGCTATCTCCGCAAGGAAACTTCAGATCTGCAAAAGTCATGGTTTTTTGGTCTTCGGGGAGACAAGGGAACATGAATACGTGTTTGTTTTTCGAATTTGAGCTCTTTCTGCAATGGGCACTTTTCATGCTCTAAGCAGTTTTTCCTAACAAATGCAAGATATAGCATGGGCTATCTCCGCAAGGAAACTTCACATCTGCAAAAGTCATGGTTTTTTGGTCTTCGGGGAGGCAGGGGAACAGGAATATGTGTTTGTTTTGCGAATTTGAGCTCTATCTGCAATGGGCACTTTTCATGCTATAAGCAGTTTTTCCTAACAAATGCAAGATATAGCATGGGCTATCTCCGCAAGGAAACTTCAGATCTGCAAAAGTCATGGTTTTTTGGTCTTCGGGGAGGCAGGGGAACAGGAATATGTGTTTGTTTTGCGAATTTGACCTCTATCTGCAATGGGCACTTTTCATGCTATAAGCAGTTTTTCCTAACAAATGCAAGATATAGCATGGTCTATCTCCGCAAGGAAACTTCAGATCTGCAAAAGTCATGGTTTTTTGGTCTTCGGGGAGACAGGGGAACATGAATACGTGTTTGTTTTTCGAATTTGAGCTCTTTCTGCAATGGGCACTTTTCATGCTCTAAGCAGTTTTTCCTAACAAATGCAAGATATAGCATGGGCTATCTCCGCAAGGAAACTTCACATCTGCAAAAGTCATGGTTTTTTGGTCTTCGGGGAGGCAGGGGAACAGGAATATGTGTTTGTTTTTCGAATTTGAGCTTTTTCTGCAATGGGCACTTTTCATACTATAAGCAGTTTTTCCTAACAAATGCAAGATATAGCATGGGCTATCTCCGCAAGGAAACTTCAGATCTGCAAAAGTCATGGTTTTTTGGTCTTCGGGGAGGCAGGGGAACAGGAATATGTGTTTGTTTTGCGAATTTGAGCTCTATCTGCAATGGGCACTTTTCATGCTATAAGCAGTTTTTCCTAACAAATGCAAGATATAGCATGGGCTATCTCCGCAAGGAAACTTCAGATCTGCAAAAGTCATGGTTTTTTGGTCTTCGGGGAGGCAGGGGAACAGGAATATGTGTTTGTTTTGCGAATTTGAGCTCTATCTGCAATGGGCACTTTTCATGCTATAAGCAGTTTTTCCTAACAAATGCAAGATATAGCATGGGCTATCTCCGCAAGGAAACTTCAGATCTGCAAAAGTCATGGTTTTTTGGTCTTCGGGGAGACAAGGGAACATGAATACGTGTTTGTTTTGCGAATTTGAGCTCTTTCTGCAATGGGCACTTTTCATGCTCTAAGCAGTTTTTCCTAACAAATGCAAGATATAGCATGGGCTATCTCCGCAAGGAAACTTCAGATCTGCAAAAGTCATGGTTTTTTGGTCTTCGGGGAGGCAGGGGAACAGGAATATGTGTTTGTTTTGCGAATTTGAGCTCTATCTGCAATGGGCACTTTTCATGCTATAAGCAGTTTTTCCTAACAAATGCAAGATATAGCATGGGCTATCTCCGGAAGGAAACTTCAGATCTGCAAAAGTCATGGTTTTTTGGTCTTCGGGGAGGCAGGGGAACATGAATATGTGTTTGTTTTTTGAATTTGAGCTCTTTGTGAAATGGGCACTTTTCATACTATAAGCAGTTTTTCCTAACAAATGCAAGATATATCATGGGCTATCTCCGCAAGGAAACTTCAGATCTGCAAAACTCATGGTTTTTTGGTGTTCAGTGAGCCGGGGGAACATGAATACGTGTTTGTTTTTCGAATTTGAGCTCTTTCTGCAAAGGGCACTCTTCATGCTCTAAGCAGTTTTTCCTAACAAATGCAAGATATAACATGGGCTATCTCCGCAAGGAAACTTCAGATCTGCAAAAGTCATGGTTTTTTGGTGTTCAGTGAGCCGGGGGAACATGAATACGTGTTTGTTTTTCGAATTTGAGCTCTTTCTGCAATGGGCACTTTTCATGCTCTAAGCAGTTTTTCCTAACAAATGCAAGATATAGCATGGGCTATCTCCGCAAGGAAACTTCACATCTGCAAAAGTCATGGTTTTTTGGTCTTCGGGGAGCCAGGGGAACAGGAATATGTGTTTGTTTTTCGAATTTGAGCTTTTTCTGCAATGGGCACTTTTCATACTATAAGCAGTTTTTCCTAACAAATGCAAGATATAGCATGGGCTATCTCCGCAAGGAAACTTCAGATCTGCAAAAGTCATGGTTTTTTGGTCTTCGGGGAGGCAGGGGAATTGGAATATGTGTTTGTTTTGTGAATTTGAGCTCTATCTGAAATGGGCACTTTTCATGCTATAAGCAGTTTTTCCTAACAAATGCAAGATATAGCATGGGCTATCTCCGCAAGGAAACTTCAGATCTGCAAAAGTCATGGTTTTTTGGTCTTCGGGGAGGCAGGGGAACAGGAATATGTGTTTTTTTTGCGAATTTGAGCTCTATCTGCAATGGGCACTTTTCATGCTATAAGCAGTTTTTCCTAACAAATGCAAGATATAGCATGGGCTATCACCGCAAGGAAACTTCAGATCTGCAAAAGTCATGGTTTTTTGGTCTTCGGGGAGACAAGGGAACATGAATACGTGTTTGTTTTTCGAATTTGAGCTTTTTCTGCAATGGGCACTTTTCATACTATAAGCAGTTTTTCCTAACAAATGCAAGATATAGCATGGGCTATCACCGCAAGGAAACTTCACATCTGCAAAAGTCATGGTTTTTTGGTCTTCGGGGAGGCAGGGGAACAGGAATATGTGTTTGTTTTTCGAATTTGAGCTTTTTCTGCAATGGGCACTTTTCATACTATAAGCAGTTTTTCCTAATAAATGCAAGATATATCATGGGCTATCTCCGCAAGGAAACTTCAGATCTGCAAAACTCATGGTTTTTTGGTCTTCGGGGAGGCAGGGGAACATGAATACGTGTTTGTTTTTCGAATTTGAGCTCTTTCTGCAAAGGGCACTCTTCATGCTCTAAGCAGTTTTTCCTAACAAATGCAAGATATAACATGGGCTATCTCCGCAAGGAAACTTCAGATCTGCAAAAGTCATGGTTTTTTGGTGTTCAGTGAGCCGGGGGAACATGAATACGTGTTTGTTTTTCGAATTTGAGCTCTTTCTGCAATGGGCACTTTTCATGCTCTAAGCAGTTTTTCCTAACAAATGCAAGATATAGCATGGGCTATCTCCGCAAGGAAACTTCACATCTGCAAAAGTCATGGTTTTTTGGTCTTCGGGGAGCCAGGGGAACAGGAATATGTGTTTGTTTTTCGAATTTGAGCTTTTTCTGCAATGGGCACTTTTCATACTATAAGCAGTTTTTCCTAACAAATGCAAGATATAGCATGGGCTATCTCCGCAAGGAAACTTCAGATCTGCAAAAGTCATGGTTTTTTGGTCTTCGGGGAGGCAGGGGAATTGGAATATGTGTTTGTTTTGTGAATTTGAGCTCTATCTGAAATGGGCACTTTTCATGCTATAAGCAGTTTTTCCTAACAAATGCAAGATATAGCATGGGCTATCTCCGCAAGGAAACTTCAGATCTGCAAAAGTCATGGTTTTTTGGTCTTCGGGGAGGCAGGGGAACAGGAATATGTGTTTGTTTTGCGAATTTGAGCTCTATCTGCAATGGGCACTTTTCATGCTATAAGCAGTTTTTCCTAACAAATGCAAGATATAGCATGGGCTATCACCGCAAGGAAACTTCAGATCTGCAAAAGTCATGGTTTTTTGGTCTTCGGGGAGACAAGGGAACATGAATACGTGTTTGTTTTTCGAATTTGAGCTCTTTCTGCAATGGGCACTTTTCATGCTCTAAGCAGTTTTTCCTAACAAATGCAAGATATAGCATGGGCTATCTCCACAAGGAAACTTCACATCTGCAAAAGTCATGGTTTTTTGGTCTTCGGGGAGGCAGGGGAACAGGAATATGTGTTTGTTTTTCGAATTTGAGCTTTTTCTGCAATGGGCACTTTTCATACTATAAGCAGTTTTTCCTAACAAATGCAAGATATAGCATGGGCTATCTCCGCAAGGAAACTTCAGATCTGCAAAAGTCATGGTTTTTTGGTCTTCGGGGAGGCAGGGGAACATGAATATGTGTTTGTTTTGCGAATTTGAGCTCTATCTGCATTGGGCACTTTTCATGCTCTAAGCAGTTTTTCCTAACAAATGCAAGATATAAAATGGGCTATCTCCACAAGGAAACTTCAGATCTGCAAAACTCATGGTTTTTTGGTGTTCAGTGAGCCGGGGGAACATGAATACGTGTTTGTTTTTCGAATTTGAGCTCTTTCTGCAATGGGCACTTTTCATGCTCTAAGCAGTTTTTCCTAACAAATGCAAGATATAGCATGGGCTATCTCTGCAAGGAAACTTCAGATCTGCAAAAGTCATGGTTTTTTGATCTTCGGGGAGGCAGGGGAACAGGAATATGTGTCTGTTTTTCGAATTTGAGCTCTTTCTGCAATGGGCACTTTTCATGCAATAAGCAGTTTTTCCTAACAAATGCAAGATATAGCAAGGAAACTTCACATCTTCAAAAGTCATGGTTTTTTGGTCTTCGGGGAGGCAGGGGAACAGGAATATGTGTTTGTTTTGCGAATTTGAGCTCTATCTGCAATGGGCACTTTTCATGCTATAAGCAGTTTTTCCTAACAAATGCAAGATATAGCATGGGCTATCTCTGCAAGGAAACTTCAGATCTGCAAAAGTCATGGTTTTTTGGTCTTCGGGGAGGCAGGGGAACATGAATATGTGTTTGTTTTTTGAATTTGAGCTCTTTGTGAAATGGGCACTTTTCATACTATAAGCAGTTTTTCCTAACAAATGCAAGATATATCATGGGCTATCTCCGCAAGGAAACTTCAGATCTGCAAAACTCATGGTTTTTTGGTGTTCAGTGACCAGGGGGAACATGAATACGTGTTTGTTTTTCGAATTTGAGCTCTTTCTGCAATGGGCACTTTTCATACTATAAGCAGTTTTTCCTAACAAATGCAAGATATAACATGGGCTATCTCCGCAAGGAAACTTCAGATCTGCAAAAGTCATGGTTTTTTGGTGTTCAGTGAGCCGGGGGAACATGAATACGTGTTTGTTTTTCGAATTTGAGCTCTTTCTGCAATGGGCACTTTTCATGCTCTAAGCAGTTTTTCCTAACAAATGCAAGATATAGCATGGGCTATCTCCGCAAGGAAACTTCAGATCTGCAAAAGTCATGGTTTTTTGGTCTTCGGGGAGGCAGGGGAACAGGAATATGTGTTTGTTTTGCGAATTTGAGCTCTATCTGCAATGGGCACTTTTCATGCTATAAGCAGTTTTTCCTAACAAATGCAAGATATAGCATGGGCTATCTCCGCAAGGAAACTTCAGATCTGCAAAAGTCATGGTTTTTTGGTCTTCGGGGAGGCAGGGGAACAGGAATATGTGTTTGTTTTGCGAATTTGAGCTCTATCTGCAATGGGCACTTTTCATGCTATAAGCAGTTTTTCCTAACAAATGCAAGATATAGCATGGGCTATCTCCGCAAGGAAACTTCAGATCTGCAAAAGTCATGGTTTTTTGGTCTTCGCGGAGACAAGGGAACATGAATACGTGTTTGTTTTTCGAATTTGAGCTCTTTCTGCAATGGGCACTTTTCATGCTCTAAGCAGTTTTTCCTAACAAATGCAAGATATAGCATGGGCTATCTCCGCAAGGAAACTTCACATCTGCAAAAGTCATGGTTTTTTGGTCTTCGGGGAGGCAGGGGAACAGGAATATGTGTTTGTTTTTCGAATTTGAGCTTTTTCTGCAATGGGCACTTTTCATACTATAAGCAGTTTTTCCTAACAAATGCAAGATATAGCATGGGCTATCTCCGCAAGGAAACTTCAGATCTGCAAAAGTCATGGTTTTTTGGTCTTCGGGGAGGCAGGGGAACAGGAATATGTGTTTGTTTTGCGAATTTGAGCTCTATCTGCAATGGGCACTTTTCATGGTATAAGCAGTTTTTCCTAACAAATGCAAGATATAGCATGGGCTATCTCCGCAAGGAAACTTCAGATCTGCAAAAGTCATGGTTTTTTGGTCTTCGGGGAGACAGGGGAACATGAATATGTGTTTGTTTTGCGAATTTGAGCTCTATCTGCAATGGGCACTTTTCATGCTCTAAGCAGTTTTTCCTAACAAATGCAAGATATAGCATGGGCTATCTCTGCAAGGAAACTTCAGATCTGCAAAAGTCATGGTTTTTTGATCTTCGGGGAGGCAGGGGAACAGGAATATGTGTCTGTTTTTCGAATTTGAGCTCTTTCTGCAATGGGCACTTTTCATGCAATAAGCAGTTTTTCCTAACAAATGCAAGATATAGCATGGGCTATCTCCGCAAGGAAACTTCACATCTTCAAAAGTCATGGTTTTTTGGTCTTCGGGGAGGCAGGGGAACAGGAATATGTGTTTGTTTTGCGAATTTGAGCTCTATCTGCAATGGGCACTTTTCATGCTATAAGCAGTTTTTCCTAACAAATGCAAGATATAGCATGGGCTATCTCTGCAAGGAAACTTCAGATCTGCAAAAGTCATGGTTTTTTGGTCTTCGGGGAGGCAGGGGAACATGAATATGTGTTTGTTTTTTGAATTTGAGCTCTTTGTGAAATGGGCACTTTTCATACTATAAGCAGTTTTTCCTAACAAATGCAAGATATAACATGGGCTATCTCCGCAAGGAAACTTCAGATCTGCAAAAGTCATGGTTTTTTGGTGTTCAGTGAGCCGGGGGAACATGAATACGTGTTTGTTTTTCGAATTTGAGCTCTTTCTGCAATGGGCACTTTTCATGCTCTAAGCAGTTTTTCCTAACAAATGCAAGATATAGCATGGGCTATCTCCGCAAGGAAACTTCAGATCTGCAAAAGTCATGGTTTTTTGGTCTTCGGGGAGGCAGGGGAACAGGAATATGTGTTTGTTTTGCGAATTTGAGCTCTATCTGCAATGGGCACTTTTCATGCTATAAGCAGTTTTTCCTAACAAATGCAAGATATAGCATGGGCTATCTCCGCAAGGAAACTTCAGATCTGCAAAAGTCATGGTTTTTTGGTCTTCGGGGAGGCAGGGGAACAGGAATATGTGTTTGTTTTGCGAATTTGAGCTCTATCTGCAATGGGCACTTTTCATGCTATAAGCAGTTTTTCCTAACAAATACAAGATATAGCATGGGCTATCTCCGCAAGGAAACTTCAGATCTGCAAAAGTCATGTTTTTTTGGTCTTCGCGGAGACAAGGGAACATGAATACGTGTTTGTTTTTCGAATTTGAGCTCTTTCTGCAATGGGCACTTTTCATGCTCTAAGCAGTTTTTCCTAACAAATGCAAGATATAGCATGGGCTATCTCCGCAAGGAAACTTCACATCTGCAAAAGTCATGGTTTTTTGGTCTTCGGGGAGGCAGGGGAACAGGAATATGTGTTTGTTTTTCGAATTTGAGCTTTTTCTGCAATGGGCACTTTTCATACTATAAGCAGTTTTTCCTAACAAATGCAAGATATAGCATGGGCTATCTCCGCAAGGAAACTTCAGATCTGCAAAAGTCATGGTTTTTTGGTCTTCGGGGAGGCAGGGGAACAGGAATATGTGTTTGTTTTGCGAATTTGAGCTCTATCTGCAATGGGCACTTTTCATGGTATAAGCAGTTTTTCCTAACAAATGCAAGATATAGCATGGGCTATCTCCGCAAGGAAACTTCAGATCTGCAAAAGTCATGGTTTTTTGGTCTTCGGGGAGACAGGGGAACATGAATATGTGTTTGTTTTGCGAATTTGAGCTCTATCTGCAATGGGCACTTTTCATGCTCTAAGCAGTTTTTCCTAACAAATGCAAGATATAGCATGGGCTATCTCTGCAAGGAAACTTCAGATCTGCAAAAGTCATGGTTTTTTGATCTTCGGGGAGGCAGGGGAACAGGAATATGTGTCTGTTTTTCGAATTTGAGCTCTTTCTGCAATGGGCACTTTTCATGCTATAAGCAGTTTTTCCTAACAAATGCAAGATATAGCATGGGCTATCTCCGCAAGGAAACTTCAGATCTGCAAAAGTCATGGTTTTTTGGTCTTCGGGGAGGCAGGGGAACAGGAATATGTGTTTGTTTTGCGAATTTGAGCTCTATCTGCAATGGGCACTTTTCATGCTATAAGCAGTTTTTCCTAACAAATACAAGATATAGCATGGGCTATCTCCGCAAGGAAACTTCAGATCTGCAAAAGTCATGTTTTTTTGGTCTTCGCGGAGACAAGGGAACATGAATACGTGTTTGTTTTTCGAATTTGAGCTCTTTCTGCAATGGGCACTTTTCATGCTCTAAGCAGTTTTTCCTAACAAATGCAAGATATAGCATGGGCTATCTCCGCAAGGAAACTTCACATCTGCAAAAGTCATGGTTTTTTGGTCTTCGGGGAGGCAGGGGAACAGGAATATGTGTTTGTTTTTCGAATTTGAGCTTTTTCTGCAATGGGCACTTTTCATACTATAAGCAGTTTTTCCTAACAAATGCAAGATATAGCATGGGCTATCTCCGCAAGGAAACTTCAGATCTGCAAAAGTCATGGTTTTTTGGTCTTCGGGGAGGCAGGGGAACAGGAATATGTGTTTGTTTTGCGAATTTGAGCTCTATCTGCAATGGGCACTTTTCATGGTATAAGCAGTTTTTCCTAACAAATGCAAGATATAGCATGGGCTATCTCCGCAAGGAAACTTCAGATCTGCAAAAGTCATGGTTTTTTGGTCTTCGGGGAGACAGGGGAACATGAATATGTGTTTGTTTTGCGAATTTGAGCTCTATCTGCAATGGGCACTTTTCATGCTCTAAGCAGTTTTTCCTAACAAATGCAAGATATAGCATGGGCTATCTCTGCAAGGAAACTTCAGATCTGCAAAAGTCATGGTTTTTTGATCTTCGGGGAGGCAGGGGAACAGGAATATGTGTCTGTTTTTCGAATTTGAGCTCTTTCTGCAATGGGCACTTTTCATGCAATAAGCAGTTTTTCCTAACAAATGCAAGATATAGCATGGGCTATCTCCGCAAGGAAACTTCACATCTTCAAAAGTCATGGTTTTTTGGTCTTCGGGGAGGCAGGGGAACAGGAATATGTGTTTGTTTTGCGAATTTGAGCTCTATCTGCAATGGGCACTTTTCATGCTATAAGCAGTTTTTCCTAACAAATGCAAGATATAGCATGGGCTATCTCTGCAAGGAAACTTCAGATCTGCAAAAGTCATGGTTTTTTGGTCTTCGGGGAGGCAGGGGAACATGAATATGTGTTTGTTTTTTGAATTTGAGCTCTTTGTGAAATGGGCACTTTTCATACTATAAGCAGTTTTTCCTAACAAATGCAAGATATATCATGGGCTATCTCCGCAAGGAAACTTCAGATCTGCAAAACTCATGGTTTTTTGGTGTTCAGTGAGCAGGGGGAACATGAATACGTGTTTGTTTTTCGAATTTGAGCTCTTTCTGCAATGGGCACTTTTCATACTATAAGCAGTTTTTCCTAACAAATGCAAGATATAACATGGGCTATCTCCGCAAGGAAACTTCAGATCTGCAAAAGTCATGGTTTTTTGGTGTTCAGTGAGCCGGGGGAACATGAATACGTGTTTGTTTTTCGAATTTGAGCTCTTTCTGCAATGGGCACTTTTCATGCTCTAAGCAGTTTTTCCTAACAAATGCAAGATATAGCATGGGCTATCTCCGGAAGGAAACTTCAGATCTGCAAAAGTCATGGTTTTTTGGTCTTCGGGGAGGCAGGGGAACAGGAATATGTGTTTGTTTTGTGAATTTGAGCTCTATCTGCAATGGGCACTTTTCATGCTATAAGCAGTTTTTCCTAACAAATGCAAGATATAGCATGGGCTATCTCCGCAAGGAAACTTCAGATCTGCAAAAGTCATGGTTTTTTGGTCTTCGGGGAGGCAGGGGAACAGGAATATGTGTTTGTTTTGCGAATTTGAGCTCTATCTGCAATGGGCACTTTTCATGCTATAAGCAGTTTTTCCTAACAAATGCAAGATATAGCATGGGCTATCTCCGCAAGGAAACTTCACATCTGCAAAAGTCATGGTTTTTTGGTCTTCGGGGAGGCAGGGGAACAGGAATACGTGTTTGTTTTTCGAATTTGAGCTTTTTCTGCAATGGGCACTTTTCATGCTCTAAGCAGTTTTTCCTAACAAATGCAAGATATAGCATGGGCTATCTCCGCAAGGAAACTTCACATCTGCAAAAGTCATGGTTTTTTGGTCTTCGGGGAGGCAGGGGAACAGGAATATGTGTTTGTTTTTCGAATTTGAGCTTTTTCTGCAATGGGCACTTTTCATGCTCTAAGCAGTTTTTCCTAACAAATGCAAGATATAGCATGGGCTATCTCTGCAAGGAAACTTCAGATCTGCAAAAGTCATGGTTTTTTGGTGTTCGGGGAGGCAGGGGAACATGAATACGTGTCTGTTTTTCGAATTTGAGCTCTTTCTGCAATGTTCACTTTTCATACTCTAAGCAGTTTTTCCTAACAAAAGCAAGATATAGCATGGGCTATCTCCGCAAGGAAACTTCAGATCTGCAAAAGTCATGGTTTTTTGGTCTTCGGGGAGGCAGGGGAACAGGAATATGTGTTTGTTTTGCGAATTTGAGCTCTATCTGCAATGGGCACTTTTCATGCTATAAGCAGTTTTTCCTAACAAATGCAAGATATAGCATGGGCTATCTCCGCAAGGAAACTTCAGATCTGCAAAACTCATGGTTTTTTGGTGTTCAGTGAGCCGGGGGAACATGAATACGTGTTTGTTTTTCGAATTTGAGCTCTTTCTGCAAAGGGCACTCTTCATGCACTAAGCAGTTTTTCCTAACAAATGCAAGATATAACATGGGCTATCTCCGCAAGGAAACTTCAGATCTGCAAAAGTCATGGTTTTTTGGTGTTCAGTGAGCCGGGGGAACATGAATACGTGTTTGTTTTTCGAATTTGAGCTCTTTCTGCAATGGGCACTTTTCATGCTCTAAGCAGTTTTTCCTAACAAATGCAAGATATAGCATGGGCTATCTCCGCAAGGAAACTTCACATCTGCAAAAGTCATGGTTTTTTGGTCTTCGGGGAGGCAGGGGAACAGGAATATGTGTTTGTTTTTCGAATTTGAGCTTTTTCTGCAATGGGCACTTTTCATACTATAAGCAGTTTTTCCTAACAAATGCAAGATATAGCATGGGCTATCTCCGCAAGGAAACTTCACATCTGCAAAAGTCATGGTTTTTTGGTCTTCGGGGAGGCAGGGGAACAGGAATATGTGTTTGTTTTGCGAATTTGAGCTCTATCTGCAATGGGCGCTTTTCATGCTATAAGCAGTTTTTCCTAACAAATGCAAGATATAGCATGGGCTATCTCCGCAAGGAAACTTCAGATCTGCAAAAGTCATGGTTTTTTGGTGTTCAGTGAGCCGGGGGAACATGAATACGTGTTTGTTTTTCGAATTTGAGCTCTTTCTGCAATGGGCACTTTTCATGCTCTAAGCAGTTTTTCCTAACAAAAGCAAGATATAGCATGGGCTATCTCCGCAAGGAAACTTCACATCTGCAAAAGTCATGGTTTTTTGGTGTTCAGTGAGCCGGGGGAACATGAATACGTGTTTGTTTTTCGAATTTGAGCTCTTTCTGCAATGGGCACTTTTCATGCTCTAAGCAGTTTTTCCTAACAAATGCAAGATATAGCATGGGCTATCTCCGCAAGGAAACTTCACATCTGCAAAAGTCATGGTTTTCTGGTCTTCGGGGAGGCAGGGGAACAGGAATATGTGTTTGTTTTTCGAATTTGAGCTTTTTCTGCAATGGGCACTTTTCATACTATAAGCAGTTTTTCCTAACAAATGCAAGATATAGCATGGGCTATCTCCGCAAGGAAACTTCACATCTGCAAAAGTCATGGTTTTTTGGTCTTCGGGGAGGCAGGGGAACAGGAATATGTGTTTGTTTTGCGAATTTGAGCTCTATCTGCAATGGGCGCTTTTCATGCTATAAGCAGTTTTTCCTAACAAATGAAAAATATAGCATGGGCTATCTCCGCAAGGAAACTTCAGATCTGCAAAAGTCATGGTTTTTTTGTGTTCAGTGAGCCGGGGGAACATGAATACGTGTTTGTTTTTCGAATTTGAGCTCTTTCTGCAATGGGCACTTTTCATGCTATAAGCAGTTTTTCCTAACAAATGCAAGATATAGCATGGGCTATCTCCGCAAGGAAACTTCAGATCTGCAAAAGTCATGGTTTTTTGGTCTTCGGGGAGGCAGGGGAACAGGAATATGTGTTTGTTTTTCGAATTTGAGCTCTATCTGCAATGGGCACTTTTCATGCTATAAGCAGTTTTTCCTAACAAATGCAAGATATTGCATGGGCTATCTCTGCAAGGAAACTTCAGATCTGCAAAAGTCATGGTTTTTTGGTCTTCGGGGAGACAAGGGAACATGAATACGTGTTTGTTTTTAGAATTTGAGCTCTTTCTGCAATGGGCACTTTTCATGCTCTAAGCAGTTTTTCCTAACAAATGCAAGATATAGCATGGGCTATCTCCGCAAGGAAACTTCAGATCTGCAAAAGTCATGGTTTTTTGGTGTTCAGTGAGCCGGGGGAACATGAATACGTGTTTGTTTTTCGAATTTGAGCTCTTTCTGCAATGGGCACTTTTCATGCTCTAAGCAGTTTTTCCTAACAAATGCAAGATATAGCATGGGCTATCTCCGCAAGGAAACTTCACATCCGGAAAAGTGATGGTTTTTTGGTCTTCGGGGAGGCAGGGGAACAGGAATATGTGTTTGTTTTGCGAATTTGAGCTCTATCTGCAATGGGCACTTTTCATGCTATAAGCAGTTTTTCCTAACAAATGCAAGATATAGCATGGGCTATCTCCGCAAGGAAACTTCAGATCTGCAAAAGTCATGGTTTTTTGGTCTTCGGGGAGGCAGGGGAACAGGAATATGTGTTTGTTTTTCGAATTTGAGCTCTTTCTGCAATGGGCACTTTTCATACTATATGCAGTTTTTCCTAACAAATGCAAGATATAACATGGGCTATCTCCGCAAGGAAACTTCAGATCTGCAAAACTCATGGTTTTTTGGTGTTCAGTGAGCCGGGGGAACATGAATACGTGTTTGTTTTTCGAATTTGAGCTCTTTCTGCAATGGGCACTTTTCATGCTCTAAGCAGATTTTCCTAACAAATGCAAGATATAGCATGGGCTATCACTGCAAGGAAACTTAAGATCTGCAAAAGACATGGTTTTTTGATCTTCGGGGAGGCAGGGGAACAGGAATATGTGTTTGTTTTTCGAATTTGAGCTCTTTCTGCAATGGGCACTTTTCATACTATAAGCAGTTTTTCCTAACAAATGCAAGATATAAAATGGGCTATCTCCGCAAGGAAACTTCAGATCTGCAAAAGTCATGGTTTTTTGGTGTTCAGTGAGCCAGGGGAACATGAATACGTGTTTGTTTTTCGAATTTGAGCTCTTTCTGCAATGGGCACTTTTCATGCTCTAAGCAGTTTTTCCTAACAAATGCAAGATATAGCATGGGCTATCTCCGCAAGGAAACTTCACATCTGCAAAAGTCATGGTTTTTTGGTCTTCGGGGAGGCAGGGGAACAGGAATATGTGTTTGTTTTTCGAATTTGAGCTTTTTCTGCAATGGGCACTTTTCATACTATAAGCAGTTTTTCCTAACAAATGCAAGATATAGCATGGGCTATCTCCGCAAGGAAACTTCAGATCTGCAAAAGTCATGGTTTTTTGGTCTTCGGGGAGGCAGGGGAACAGGAATATGTGTTTGTTTTGCGAATTTGAGCTCTATCTGCAATGGGCACTTTTCATGCTATAAGCAGTTTTTCCTAACAAATGCAAGATATAGCATGGGCTATCTCTGCAAGGAAACCTCAGATCTGCAAAAGTCATGGTTTTTTGGTCTTCGGGGAGGCAGGGGAACAGGAATATGTGTTTGTTTTTCGAATTTGAGCTCTTTCTGCAATGGGCACTTTTCATACTATATGCAGTTTTTCCTAACAAATGCAAGATATAACATGGGCTATCTCCGCAAGGAAACTTCAGATCTGCAAAAGTCATGGTTTTTTGGTCTTCGGGGAGGCAGGGGAACATGAATACGTGTTTGTTTTTCGAATTTGAGCTCTTTCTGCAATGGGCACTTTTCATGCTCTAAGCAGTTTTTCTTAACAAATGCAAGATATAGCATGGGCTATCAGTGCAAGGAAACTTCAGATCTGCAAAAGACATGGTTTTTTGATCTTCGGGGAGGCAGGGGAACAGGAATATGTGTTTGTTTTTCGAATTTGAGCTCTTTCTGCAATGGGCACTTTTCATACTATAAGCAGTTTTTCCTAACAAATGCAAGATATAAAATGGGCTATCTCCGCAAGGAAACTTCAGATCTGCAAAAGTCATGGTTTTTTGGTGTTCAGTGAGCCGGGGGAACATGAATACGTGTTTGTTTTTCGAATTTGAGCTCTTTCTGCAATGGGCACTTTTCATGCTCTAAACAGTTTTTCCTAACAAATGCAAGATATAGCATGGGCTATCTCCGCAAGGAAACTTCACATCTGCAAAAGTCATGGTTTTTTGGTCTTCGGGGAGGCAGGGGAACAGGAATATGTGTTTGTTTTTCGAATTTGAGCTCTTTCTGCAATGGGCACTTTTCATGCTCTAAGCAGTTTTTCCTAACAAATGCAAGATATAGCATGGGCTATCTCTGCAAGGAAACTTCAGATCTGCAAAAGTCATGGTTTTTTGGTGTTCGGGGAGGCAGGGGAACATGAATACGTGTCTGTTTTTCGAATTTGAGCTCTTTCTGCAATGTTCACTTTTCATACTCTAAGCAGTTTTTCCTAACAAAAGCAAGATATAGCATGGGCTATCTCCGCAAGGAAACTTCAGATCTGCAAAAGTCATGGTTTTTTGGTCTTCGGGGAGGCAGGGGAACAGGAATATGTGTTTGTTTTGCGAATTTGAGCTCTATCTGCAATGGGCACTTTTCATGCTATAAGCAGTTTTTCCTAACAAATGCAAGATATAGCATGGGCTATCTCCGCAAGGAAACTTCAGATCTGCAAAACTCATGGTTTTTTGGTGTTCAGTGAGCCGGGGGAACATGAATACGTGTTTGTTTTTCGAATTTGAGCTCTTTCTGCAAAGGGCACTCTTCATGCACTAAGCAGTTTTTCCTAACAAATGCAAGATATAACATGGGCTATCTCCGCAAGGAAACTTCAGATCTGCAAAAGTCATGGTTTTTTGGTGTTCAGTGAGCCGGGGGAACATGAATACGTGTTTGTTTTTCGAATTTGAGCTCTTTCTGCAATGGGCACTTTTCATGCTCTAAGCAGTTTTTCCTAACAAATGCAAGATATAGCATGGGCTATCTCCGCAAGGAAACTTCACATCTGCAAAAGTCATGGTTTTTTGGTCTTCGGGGAGGCAGGGGAACAGGAATATGTGTTTGTTTTTCGAATTTGAGCTTTTTCTGCAATGGGCACTTTTCATACTATAAGCAGTTTTTCCTAACAAATGCAAGATATAGCATGGGCTATCTCCGCAAGGAAACTTCACATCTGCAAAAGTCATGGTTTTTTGGTCTTCGGGGAGGCAGGGGAACAGGAATATGTGTTTGTTTTGCGAATTTGAGCTCTATCTGCAATGGGCGCTTTTCATGCTATAAGCAGTTTTTCCTAACAAATGCAAGATATAGCATGGGCTATCTCCGCAAGGAAACTTCAGATCTGCAAAAGTCATGGTTTTTTGGTGTTCAGTGAGCCGGGGGAACATGAATACGTGTTTGTTTTTCGAATTTGAGCTCTTTCTGCAATGGGCACTTTTCATGCTCTAAGCAGTTTTTCCTAACAAAAGCAAGATATAGCATGGGCTATCTCCGCAAGGAAACTTCACATCTGCAAAAGTCATGGTTTTTTGGTGTTCAGTGAGCCGGGGGAACATGAATACGTGTTTGTTTTTCGAATTTGAGCTCTTTCTGCAATGGGCACTTTTCATGCTCTAAGCAGTTTTTCCTAACAAATGCAAGATATAGCATGGGCTATCTCCGCAAGGAAACTTCACATCTGCAAAAGTCATGGTTTTTTGGTCTTCGGGGAGGCAGGGGAACAGGAATATGTGTTTGTTTTTCGAATTTGAGCTTTTTCTGCAATGGGCACTTTTCATACTATAAGCAGTTTTTCCTAACAAATGCAAGATATAGCATGGGCTATCTCCGCAAGGAAACTTCACATCTGCAAAAGTCATGGTTTTTTGGTCTTCGGGGAGGCAGGGGAACAGGAATATGTGTTTGTTTTGCGAATTTGAGCTCTATCTGCAATGGGCGCTTTTCATGCTATAAGCAGTTTTTCCTAACAAATGAAAAATATAGCATGGGCTATCTCCGCAAGGAAACTTCAGATCTGCAAAAGTCATGGTTTTTTGATCTTCGGGGAGGCAGGGGAACATGAATACGTGTTTGTTTTTCGAATTTGAGCTCTTTCTGCAATGGGCACTTTTCATGCTCTAAGCAGTTTTTCCTAACAAATGCAAGATATAGCATGGGCTATCTCCGCAAGGAAACTTCAGATCTGCAAAAGTCATGGTTTTTTGGTGTTCAGTGAGCCGGGGGAACATGAATACGTGTTTGTTTTTCGAATTTGAGCTCTTTCTGCAATGGGCACTTTTCATGCTCTAAGCAGTTTTTCCTAACAAATGCAAGATATAGCATGGGCTATCTCCGCAAGGAAACTTCACATCTGCAAAAGTCATGGTTTTTTGGTCTTCGGGGAGGCAGGGGAACAGGAATATGTGTTTGTTTTTCGAATTTGAGCTTTTTCTGCAATGGGCACTTTTCATACTATAAGCAGTTTTTCCTAACAAATGCAAGATATAGCATGGGCTATCTCCGCAAGGAAACTTCAGATCTGCAAAAGTCATGGTTTTTTGGTCTTCGGGGAGGCAGGGGAACAGGAATATGTGTTTGTTTTGCGAATTTGAGCTCTATCTGCAATGGGCACTTTTCATGCTATAAGCAGTTTTTCCTAACAAATGCAAGATATAGCATGGGCTATCTCTGCAAGGAAACTTCAGATCTGCAAAAGTCATGGTTTTTTGGTCTTCGGGGAGGCAGGGGAACAGGAATATGTGTTTGTTTTTCGAATTTGAGCTCTTTCTGCAATGGGCACTTTTCATACTATATGCAGTTTTTCCTAACAAATGCAAGATATAACATGGGCTATCTCCGCAAGGAAACTTCAGATCTGCAAAAGTCATGGTTTTTTGGTCTTCGGGGAGGCAGGGGAACATGAATACGTGTTTGTTTTTCGAATTTGAGCTCTTTCTGCAATGGGCACTTTTCATGCTCTAAGCAGTTTTTCCTAACAAATGCAAGATATAGCATGGGCTATCACTGCAAGGAAACTTCAGATCTGCAAAAGTCATGGTTTTTTGGTCTTCGGGGAGGCAGGGGAACAGGAATATGTGTTTGTTTTTCGAATTTGAGCTCTTTCTGCAATGGGCACTTTTCATGCTCTAAGCAGTTTTTCCTAACAAATGCAAGATATAGCATGGGCTATCTCTGCAAGGAAACTTCAGATCTGCAAAAGTCATGGTTTTTTGATCTTCGGGGAGGCAGGGGAACAGGAATATGTGTCTGTTTTTCGAATTTGAGCTCTTTCTGCAATGTTCACTTTTCATACTATAAGCAGTTTTTCCTAACAAATGCAAGATATAACATGGGCTATCTCCGCAAGGAAACTTCAGATCTGCAAAAGTCATGGTTTTTTGGTGTTCAGTGAGCCGGGGGAACATGAATACGTGTTTGTTTTTCGAATTTGAGCTCTTTCTGCAATGGGCACTTTTAATGCTCTAAGCAGTTTTTCCTAACAAATGCAAGATATAGCATGGGCTATCTCCGCAAGGAAACTTCAGATCTGCAAAAGTCATGGTTTTTTGGTCTTCGGGGAGGCAGGGGAACAGGAATATGTGTTTGTTTTGCGAATTTGAGCTCTATCTGCAATGGGCACTTTTCATGCTATAAGCAGTTTTTCCTAACAAATGCAAGATATAGCATGGGCTATCTCCGCAAGGAAACTTCACATCTGCAAAAGTCATGGTTTTTTGGTCTTCGGGGAGGCAGGGGAACAGGAATATGTGTTTGTTTTTCGAATTTGAGCTTTTTCTGCAATGGGCACTTTTCATACTATAAGCAGTTTTTCCTAACAAATGCAAGATATAGCATGGGCTATCTCCGCAAGGAAACTTCACATCTGCAAAAGTCATGGTTTTTTGGTCTTCGGGGAGGCAGGGGAACAGGAATATGTGTTTGTTTTGCGAATTTGAGCTCTATCTGCAATGGGCGCTTTTCATGCTATAAGCAGTTTTTCCTAACAAATGAAAAATATAGCATGGGCTATCTCCGCAAGGAAACTTCAGATCTGCAAAAGTCATGGTTTTTTGGTCTTCGGGGAGACAAGGGAACATGAATACGTGTTTGTTTTTCGAATTTGAGCTCTTTCTGCAATGGGCACTTTTCATGCTCTAAGCAGTTTTTCCTAACAAATGCAAGATATAGCATGGGCTATCTCCGCAAGGAAACTTCACATCTGCAAAAGTCATGGTTTTTTGGTCTTCGGGGAGGCAGGGGAACAGGAATATGTGTTTGTTTTTCGAATTTGAGCTTTTTCTGCAATGGGCACTTTTCATACTATAAGCAGTTTTTCCTAACAAATGCAAGATATAGCATGGGCTATCTCCGCAAGGAAACTTCACATCTGCAAAAGTCATGGTTTTTTGGTCTTCGGGGAGGCAGGGGAACAGGAATATGTGTTTGTTTTGCGAATTTGAGCTCTATCTGCAATGGGCACTTTTCATGCTATAAGCAGTTTTTCCTAACAAATGCAAGATATAGCATGGGCTATCTCCGCAAGGAAACTTCAGATCTGCAAAAGTCATGGTTTTTTGGTCTTCGGGGAGGCAGGGGAACATGAATATGTGTTTGTTTTGCGAATTTGAGCTCTATCTGCAATGGGCACTTTTCATGCTATAAGCAGTTTTTCCTAACAAATGCAAGATATAACATGGGCTATCTCCACAAGGAAACTTCAGATCTGCAAAACTCATGGTTTTTTGGTGTTCAGTGAGCCGGGGGAACATGAATACGTGTTTGTTTTTCGAATTTGAGCTCTTTCTGCAATGGGCACTTTTCATGCTCTAAGCAGTTTTTCCTAACAAATGCAAGATATAGCATGGGCTATCTCTGCAAGGAAACTTCAGATCTGCAAAAGTCATGGTTTTTTGATCTTCGGGGAGGCAGGGGAACAGGAATATGTGTTTGTTTTTTGAATTTGAGCTCTTTGTGAAATGGGCACTTTTCATACTATAAGCAGTTTTTCCTAACAAATGCAAGATATAACATGGGCTATCTCCGCAAGGAAACTTCAGATCTGCAAAACTCATGGTTTTTTGGTGTTCAGTGAGCCGGGGGAACATGAATACGTGTTTGTTTTTCGAATTTGAGCTCTTTCTGCAAAGGGCACTCTTCATGCTCTAAGCAGTTTTTCCTAACAAATGCAAGATATAACATGGGCTATCTCCGCAAGGAAACTTCAGATCTGCAAAAGTCATGGTTTTTTGGTGTTCAGTGAGCCGGGGGAACATGAATACGTGTTTGTTTTTTGAATTTGAGCTCTTTCTGCAATGGGCACTTTTCATGCTCTAAGCAGTTTTTCCTAACAAATGCAAGATATAGCATGGGCTATCTCCGCAAGGAAACTTCACATCTGCAAAAGTCATGGTTTTTTGGTCTTCGGGGAGGCAGGGGAACAGGAATATGTGTTTGTTTTTCGAATTTGAGCTTTTTCTGCAATGGGCACTTTTCATACTATAAGCAGTTTTTCCTAACAAATGCAAGATATAGTATGGGCTATCTCCGCAAGGAAACTTCAGATCTGCAAAAGTCATGGTTTTTTGGTCTTCGGGGAGGCAGGGGAACAGGAATATGTGTTTGTTTTGCGAATTTGAGCTCTATCTGCAATGGGCACTTTTCATGCTATAAGCAGTTTTTCCTAACAAATGCAAGATATAGCATGGGCTATCTCCGCAAGGAAACTTCAGATCTGCAAAAGTCATGGTTTTTTGGTCTTCGGGGAGGCAGGGGAACAGGAATATGTGTTTGTTTTGCGAATTTGAGCTCTATCTGCAATGGGCACTTTTCATGCTATAAGCAGTTTTTCCTAACAAATGCAAGATATAGCATGGGCTATCTCCGCAAGGAAACTTCAGATCTGCAAAAGTCATGGTTTTTTGGTCTTCGGGGAGGCAGGGGAACAGGAATATGTGTTTGTTTTGCGAATTTGAGCTCTATCTGCAATGGGCACTTTTCATGCTATAAGCAGTTTTTCCTAACAAATGCAAGATATAGCATGGGCTATCTCCGCAAGGAAACTTCAGATCTGCAAAAGTCATGGTTTTTTGGTCTTCGGGGAGACAAGGGAACATGAATACGTGTTTGTTTTTCGAATTTGAGCTCTTTCTGCAATGGGCACTTTTCATGCTCTAAGCAGTTTTTCCTAACAAATGCAAGATATAGCATGGGCTATCTCCGCAAGGAAACTTCACATCTGCAAAAGTCATGGTTTTTTGGTCTTCGGGGAAGCAGGGGAACAGGAATATGTGTTTGTTTTGAGAATTTGAGCTCTATCTGCAATGGGCACTTTTCATGCTCTAAGCAGTTTTTCCTAACAAATGCAAGATATAGCATGGGCTATCTCCGCAAGGAAACTTCAGATCTGCAAAAGTCATGGTTTTTTGGTCTTCGGGGAGGCAGGGGAACATGAATATGTGTTTGTTTTTTGAATTTGAGCTCTTTGTGAAATGGGCACTTTTCATACTATAAGCAGTTTTTCCTAACAAATGCAAGATATATCATGGGCTATCTCCGCAAGGAAACTTCAGATCTGCAAAACTCATGGTTTTTTGGTGTTCAGTGAGCCGGGGGAACATGAATACGTGTTTGTTTTTCGAATTTGAGCTCTTTCTGCAAAGGGCACTCTTCATGCTCTAAGCAGTTTTTCCTAACAAATGCAAGATATAGCATGGGCTATCTCCGCAAGGAAACTTCACATCTGCAAAAGTCATGGTTTTTTGGTCTTCGGGGAGGCAGGGGAACAGGAATATGTGTTTGTTTTTCGAATTTGAGCTTTTTCTGCAATGGGCACTTTTCATACTATAAGCAGTTTTTCCTAACAAATGCAAGATATAGCATGGGCTATCTCCGCAAGGAAACTTCAGATCTGCAAAAGTCATGGTTTTTTGGTCTTCGGGGAGGCAGGGGAACAGGAATATGTGTTTGTTTTGCGAATTTGAGCTCTATCTGCAATGGGCACTTTTCATGCTATAAGCAGTTTTTCCTAACAAATGCAAGATATAGCATGGGCTATCTCCGCAAGGAAACTTCAGATCTGCAAAAGTCATGGTTTTTTGGTCTTCGGGGAGACAAGGGAACATGAATACGTGTTTGTTTTTCGAATTTGAGCTCTTTCTGCAATGGGCACTTTTCATGCTCTAAGCAGTTTTTCCTAACAAATGCAAGATATAGCATGGGCTATCTCCGCAAGGAAACTTCACATCTGCAAAAGTCATGGTTTTTTGGTCTTCGGGGAAGCAGGGGAACAGGAATATGTGTTTGTTTTGCGAATTTGAGCTCTATCTGCAATGGGCACTTTTCATGCTATAAGCAGTTTTTCCTAACAAATGCAAGATATAGCATGGGCTATCTCCGCAAGGAAACTTCAGATCTGCAAAAGTCATGGTTTTTTGGTCTTCGGGGAGGCAGGGGAACATGAATATGTGTTTGTTTTTTGAATTTGAGCTCTTTGTGAAATGGGCACTTTTCATGCTATAAGCAGTTTTTCCTAACAAATGCAAGATATAGCATGGGCTATCTCCGCAAGGAAACTTCACATCTGCAAAAGTCATGGTTTTTTGGTCTTCGGGGAGGCAGGGGAACAGGAATATGTGTTTGTTTTTCGAATTTGAGCTTTTTCTGCAATGGGCACTTTTCATACTATAAGCAGTTTTTCCTAACAAATGCAAGATATAGCATGGGCTATCTCCGCAAGGAAACTTCAGATCTGCAAAAGTCATGGTTTTTTGGTCTTCGGGGAGACAGGGGAACATGAATACGTGTTTGTTTTTCGAATTTGAGCTCTTTCTGCAATGGGCACTTTTCATGCTCTAAGCAGTTTTTCCTAACAAATGCAAGATATAGCATGGGCTATCTCCGCAAGGAAACTTCACATCTGCAAAAGTCATGGTTTTTTGGTCTTCGGGGAGGCAGGGGAACAGGAATATGTCTTTGTTTTTCGAATTTGAGCTTTTTCTGCAATGGGCACTTTTCATACTATAAGCAGTTTTTCCTAACAAATGCAAGATATAGCATGGGCTATCTCCGCAAGGAAACTTCAGATCTGCAAAAGTCATGGTTTTTTGGTCTTCGGGGAGGCAGGGGAACAGGAATATGTGTTTGTTTTGCGAATTTGAGCTCTATCTGCAATGGGCACTTTTCATGCTATAAGCAGTTTTTCCTAACAAATGCAAGATATAGCATGGGCTATCTCCGGAAGGAAACTTCAGATCTGCAAAAGTCATGGTTTTTTGGTGTTCAGTGAGCCGGGGGAACATGAATACGTGTTTGTTTTTCGAATTTGAGCTCTTTCAGCAATGGGCACTTTTCATGCTCTAAGCAGTTTTTCCTAACAAATGCAAGATATAGCATGGGCTATCTCCGCAAGGAAACTTCACATCTGCAAAAGTCATGGTTTTTTGGTCTTCGGGGAGGCAGGGGAACAGGAATATGTGTTTGTTTTTCGAATTTGAGCTTTTTCTGCAATGGGCACTTTTCATACTATAAGCAGTTTTTCCTAACAAATGCAAGATATAGCATGGGCTATCTCCGCAAGGAAACTTCAGATCTGCAAAAGTCATGGTTTTTTGGTCTTCGGGGAGGCAGGGGAACAGGAATATGTGTTTGTTTTGCGAATTTGAGCTCTTTCAGCAATGGGCACTTTTCATGCTCTAAGCAGTTTTTCCTAACAAATGCAAGATATAGCATGGGCTATCTCCGCAAGGAAACTTCACATCTGCAAAAGTCATGGTTTTTTGGTCTTCGGGGAGACAGGGGAACATGAATACGTGTTTGTTTTTCGAATTTGAGCTCTTCCTGCAATGGGCACTTTTCATGCTCTAAGCAGTTTTTCCTAACAAATGCAAGATATAGCATGGGCTATCTCCGCAAGGAAACTTCACATCTGCAAAAGTCATGGTTTTTTGGTCTTCGGGGAGGCAGGGGAACAGGAATATGTGTTTGTTTTTCGAATTTGAGCTTTTTCTGCAATGGGCACTTTTCATACTATAAGCAGTTTTTCCTAACAAATGCAAGATATAGCATGGGCTATCTCCGCAAGGAAACTTCAGATCTGCAAAAGTCATGGTTTTTTGGTCTTCGGGGAGGCAGGGGAACAGGAATATGTGTTTGTTTTGAGAATTTGAGCTCTATCTGCAATGGGCACTTTTCATGCTCTAAGCAGTTTTTCCTAACAAATGCAAGATATAGCATGGGCTATCTCCGCAAGGAAACTTCAGATCTGCAAAAGTCATGGTTTTTTGGTCTTCGGGGAGGCAGGGGAACATGAATATGTGTTTGTTTTTTGAATTTGAGCTCTTTGTGAAATGGGCACTTTTCATACTTTAAGCAGTTTTTCCTAACAAATGCAAGATATATCATGGGCTATCTCCGCAAGGAAACTTCAGATCTGCAAAACTCATGGTTTTTTGGTGTTCAGTGAGCCGGGGGAACATGAATACGTGTTTGTTTTTCGAATTTGAGCTCTTTCTGCAAAGGGCACTCTTCATGCTCTAAGCAGTTTTTCCTAACAAATGCAAGATATAGCATGGGCTATCTCTGCAAGGAAACTTCACATCTGCAAAAGTCATGGTTTTTTGGTCTTCGGGGAGGCAGGGGAACAGGAATATGTCTTTGTTTTTCGAATTTGAGCTTTTTCTGCAATGGGCACTTTTCATACTATAAGCAGTTTTTCCTAACAAATGCAAGATATAGCATGGGCTATCTCCGCAAGGAAACTTCAGATCTGCAAAAGTCATGGTTTTTTGGTCTTCGGGGAGGCAGGGGAACAGGAATATGTGTTTGTTTTGCGAATTTGAGCTCTATCTGCAATGGGCACTTTTCATGCTATAAGCAGTTTTTCCTAACAAATGCAAGATATAGCATGGGCTATCTCCGCAAGGAAACTTCAGATCTGCAAAAGTCATGGTTTTTTGGTCTTCGGGGAGACAGGGGAACATGAATACGTGTTTGTTTTTCGAATTTGAGCTCTTTCTGCAATGGGCACTTTTCATGCTCTAAGCAGTTTTTCCTAACAAATGCAAGATATAGCATGGGCTATCTCCGCAAGGAAACTTCACATCTGCAAAAGTCATGGTTTTTTGGTCTTCGGGGAGGCAGGGGAACAGGAATATGTCTTTGTTTTTCGAATTTGAGCTTTTTCTGCAATGGGCACTTTTCATACTATAAGCAGTTTTTCCTAACAAATGCAAGATATAGCATGGGCTATCTCCGCAAGGAAACTTCAGATCTGCAAAAGTCATGGTTTTTTGGTCTTCGGGGAGGCAGGGGAACAGGAATATGTGTTTGTTTTGCGAATTTGAGCTCTATCTGCAATGGGCACTTTTCATGCTATAAGCAGTTTTTCCTAACAAATGCAAGATATAGCATGGGCTATCTCCGGAAGGAAACTTCAGATCTGCAAAAGTCATGGTTTTTTGGTCTTCGGGGAGGCAGGGGAACATGAATATGTGTTTGTTTTTTGAATTTGAGCTCTTTGTGAAATGGGCACTTTTCATACTATAAGCAGTTTTTCCTAACAAATGCAAGATATATCATGGGCTATCTCCGCAAGGAAACTTCAGATCTGCAAAACTCATGGTTTTTTGGTGTTCAGTGAGCCGGGGGAACATGAATACGTGTTTGTTTTTCGAATTTGAGCTCTTTCTGCAAAGGGCACTCTTCATGCTCTAAGCAGTTTTTCCTAACAAATGCAAGATATAACATGGGCTATCTCCGCAAGGAAACTTCAGATCTGCAAAAGTCATGGTTTTTTGGTGTTCAGTGAGCCGGGGGAACATGAATACGTGTTTGTTTTTCGAATTTGAGCTCTTTCTGCAATGGGCACTTTTCATGCTCTAAGCAGTTTTTCCTAACAAATGCAAGATATAGCATGGGCTATCTCCGCAAGGAAACTTCACATCTGCAAAAGTCATGGTTTTTTGGTCTTCGGGGAGGCAGGGGAACAGGAATATGTGTTTGTTTTTCGAATTTGAGCTTTTTCTGCAATGGGCACTTTTCATACTATAAGCAGTTTTTCCTAACAAATGCAAGATATAGTATGGGCTATCTCCGCAAGGAAACTTCAGATCTGCAAAAGTCATGGTTTTTTGGTCTTCGGGGAGGCAGGGGAACAGGAATATGTGTTTGTTTTGCGAATTTGAGCTCTATCTGCAATGGGCACTTTTCATGCTATAAGCAGTTTTTCCTAACAAATGCAAGATATAGCATGGGCTATCTCCGCAAGGAAACTTCAGATCTGCAAAAGTCATGGTTTTTTGGTCTTCGGGGAGGCAGGGGAACAGGAATACGTGTTTGTTTTGCGAATTTGAGCTCTATCTGCAATGGGCACTTTTCATGCTATAAGCAGTTTTTCCTAACAAATGCAAGATATATCATGGGCTATCTCCGCAAGGAAACTTCAGATCTGCAAAAGTCATGGTTTTTTGGTCTTCGGGGAGGCAGGGGAACAGGAATATGTGTTTGTTTTGCGAATTTGAGCTCTATCTGCAATGGGCACTTTTCATGCTATAAGCAGTTTTTCCTAACAAATGCAAGATATAGCATGGGCTATCTCCGCAAGGAAACTTCAGATCTGCAAAAGTCATGGTTTTTTGGTCTTCGGGGAGGCAGGGGAACATGAATATGTGTTTGTTTTTTGAATTTGAGCTCTTTGTGAAATGGGCACTTTTCATGCTCTAAGCAGTTTTTCCTAACAAATGCAAGATATAGCATGGGCTATCTCCGCAAGGAAACTTCACATCTGCAAAAGTCATGGTTTTTTGGTCTTCGGGGAGGCAGGGGAACAGGAATATGTGTTTGTTTTTCGAATTTGAGCTTTTTCTGCAATGGGCACTTTTCATACTATAAGCAGTTTTTCCTAACAAATGCAAGATATAGCATGGGCTATCTCCGCAAGGAAACTTCAGATCTGCAAAAGTCATGGTTTTTTGGTCTTCGGGGAGACAAGGGAACATGAATACGTGTTTGTTTTTCGAATTTGAGCTCTTTCTGCAATGGGCACTTTTCATGCTCTAAGCAGTTTTTCCTAACAAATGCAAGATATAGCATGGGCTATCTCCGCAAGGAAACTTCACATCTGCAAAAGTCATGGTTTTTTGGTCTTCGGGGAAGCAGGGGAACAGGAATATGTGTTTGTTTTGCGAATTTGAGCTCTATCTGCAATGGGCACTTTTCATGCTATAAGCAGTTTTTCCTAACAAATGCAAGATATAGCATGGGCTATCTCCGCAAGGAAACTTCAGATCTGCAAAAGTCATGGTTTTTTGGTCTTCGGGGAGGCAGGGGAACATGAATATGTGTTTGTTTTTTGAATTTGAGCTCTTTGTGAAATGGGCACTTTTCATACTATAAGCAGTTTTTCCTAACAAATGCAAGATATATCATGGGCTATCTCCGCAAGGAAACTTCAGATCTGCAAAACTCATGGTTTTTTGGTGTTCAGTGAGCCGGGGGAACATGAATACGTGTTTGTTTTTCGAATTTGAGCTCTTTCTGCAAAGGGCACTCTTCATGCTCTAAGCAGTTTTTCCTAACAAATGCAAGATATAACATGGGCTATCTCCGCAAGGAAACTTCAGATCTGCAAAAGTCATGGTTTTTTGGTGTTCAGTGAGCCGGGGGAACATGAATACGTGTTTGTTTTTCGAATTTGAGCTCTTTCTGCAATGGGCACTTTTCATGCTCTAAGCAGTTTTTCCTAACAAATGCAAGATATAGCATGGGCTATCTCCGCAAGGAAACTTCACATCTGCAAAAGTCATGGTTTTTTGGTCTTCGGGGAGGCAGGGGAACATGAATATGTGTTTGTTTTTTGAATTTGAGCTCTTTGTGAAATGGGCACTTTTCATACTATAAGCAGTTTTTCCTAACAAATGCAAGATATATCATGGGCTATCTCCGCAAGGAAACTTCAGATCTGCAAAACTCATGGTTTTTTGGTGTTCAGTGAGCCGGGGGAACATGAATACGTGTTTGTTTTTCGAATTTGAGCTCTTTCTGCAAAGGGCACTCTTCATGCTCTAAGCAGTTTTTCCTAACAAATGCAAGATATAACATGGGCTATCTCCGCAAGGAAACTTCAGATCTGCAAAAGTCATGGTTTTTTGGTGTTCAGTGAGCCGGGGGAACATGAATACGTGTTTGTTTTTCGAATTTGAGCTCTTTCTGCAATGGGCACTTTTCATGCTCTAAGCAGTTTTTCCTAACAAATGCAAGATATAGCATGGGCTATCTCCGCAAGGAAACTTCAGATCTGCAAAAGTCATGGTTTTTTGGTCTTCGGGGAGGCAGGGGAACAGGAATATGTGTTTGTTTTGCGAATTTGAGCTCTATCTGCAATGGGCACTTTTCATGCTATAAGCAGTTTTTCCTAACAAATGCAAGATATAGCATGGGCTATCTCCGCAAGGAAACTTCAGATCTGCAAAAGTCATGGTTTTTTGGTCTTCGGGGAGACAAGGGAACATGAATACGTGTTTGTTTTTCGAATTTGAGCTCTTTCTGCAATGGGCACTTTTCATGCTCTAAGCAGTTTTTCCTAACAAATGCAAGATATAGCATGGGCTATCTCCGCAAGGAAACTTCACATCTGCAAAAGTCATGGTTTTTTGGTCTTCGGGGAGGCAGGGGAACAGGAATATGTGTTTGTTTTGCGAATTTGAGCTCTATCTGCAATGGGCACTTTTCATGCTATAAGCAGTTTTTCCTAACAAATGCAAGATATAGCATGGGCTATCTCCGCAAGGAAACTTCAGATCTGCAAAAGTCATGGTTTTTTGGTCTTCGGGGAGGCAGGGGAACAGGAATATGTGTTTGTTTTGCGAATTTGACCTCTATCTGCAATGGGCACTTTTCATGCTATAAGCAGTTTTTCCTAACAAATGCAAGATATAGCATGGGCTATCTCCGCAAGGAAACTTCAGATCTGCAAAAGTCATGGTTTTTTGGTGTTCAGTGAGCCGGGGGAACATGAATACGTGTTTGTTTTTCGAATTTGAGCTCTTTCTGCAATGGGCACTTTTCATGCTCTAAGCAGTTTTTCCTAACAAATGCAAGATATAGCATGGGCTATCTCCGCAAGGAAACTTCAGATCTGCAAAAGTCATGGTTTTTTGGTCTTCGGGGAGGCAGGGGAACAGGAATATGTGTTTGTTTTGCGAATTTGAGCTCTATCTGCAATGGGCACTTTTCATGCTATAAGCAGTTTTTCCTAACAAATGCAAGATATAGCATGGGCTATCTCCGCAAGGAAACTTCAGATCTGCAAAAGTCATGGTTTTTTGGTCTTCGGGGAGGCAGGGGAACAGGAATATGTGTTTGTTTTGCGAATTTGAGCTCTATCTGCAATGGGCACTTTTCATGCTATAAGCAGTTTTTCCTAACAAATGCAAGATATAGCATGGGCTATCTCCGCAAGGAAACTTCAGATCTGCAAAAGTCATGGTTTTTTGGTCTTCGGGGAGGCAGGGGAACAGGAATATGTGTTTGTTTTGCGAATTTGAGCTCTATCTGCAATGGGCACTTTTCATGCTATAAGCAGTTTTTCCTAACAAATGCAAGATATAGCATGGGCTATCTCCGCAAGGAAACTTCAGATCTGCAAAAGTCATGGTTTTTTGGTCTTCGGGGAGACAAGGGAACATGAATACGTGTTTGTTTTTCGAATTTGAGCTCTTTCTGCAATGGGCACTTTTCATGCTCTAAGCAGTTTTTCCTAACAAATGCAAGATATAGCATGGGCTATCTCCGCAAGGAAACTTCACATCTGCAAAAGTCATGGTTTTTTGGTCTTCGGGGAAGCAGGGGAACAGGAATATGTGTTTGTTTTGCGAATTTGAGCTCTATCTGCAATGGGCACTTTTCTTGCTATAAGCAGTTTTTCCTAACAAATGCAAGATATAGCATGGGCTATCTCCGCAAGGAAACTTCAGATCTGCAAAAGTCATGGTTTTTTGGTCTTCGGGGAGGCAGGGGAACATGAATATGTGTTTGTTTTTTGAATTTGAGCTCTTTGTGAAATGGGCACTTTTCATGCTCTAAGCAGTTTTTCCTAACAAATGCAAGATATAGCATGGGCTATCTCCGCAAGGAAACTTCACATCTGCAAAAGTCATGGTTTTTTGGTCTTCGGGGAGGCAGGGGAACAGGAATATGTGTTTGTTTTTCGAATTTGAGCTTTTTCTGCAATGGGCACTTTTCATACTATAAGCAGTTTTTCCTAACAAATGCAAGATATAGCATGGGCTATCTCCGCAAGGAAACTTCAGATCTGCAAAAGTCATGGTTTTTTGGTCTTCGGGGAGGCAGGGGAACAGGAATATGTGTTTGTTTTGCGAATTTGAGCTCTATCTGCAATGGGCACTTTTCATGCTATAAGCAGTTTTTCCTAACAAATGCAAGATATAGCATGGGCTATCTCCGCAAGGAAACTTCAGATCTGCAAAAGTCATGGTTTTTTGGTCTTCGGGGAGGCAGGGGAACAGGAATATGTGTTTGTTTTGCGAATTTGAGCTCTATCTGCAATGGGCACTTTTCATGCTATAAGCAGTTTTTCCTAACAAATGCAAGATATAGCATGGGCTATCTCCGCAAGGAAACTTCAGATCTGCAAAAGTCATGGTTTTTTGGTCTTCGGGGAGGCAGGGGAACAGGAATATGTGTTTGTTTTGCGAATTTGAGCTCTATCTGCAATGGGCACTTTTCATGCTATAAGCAGTTTTTCCTAACAAATGCAAGATATAGCATGGGCTATCTCCGCAAGGAAACTTCAGATCTGCAAAAGTCATGGTTTTTTGGTCTTCGGGGAGACAAGGGAACATGAATACGTGTTTGTTTTTCGAATTTGAGCTCTTTCTGCAATGGGCACTTTTCATGCTCTAAGCAGTTTTTCCTAACAAATGCAAGATATAGCATGGGCTATCTCCGCAAGGAAACTTCACATCTGCAAAAGTCATGGTTTTTTGGTCTTCGGGGAAGCAGGGGAACAGGAATATGTGTTTGTTTTGCGAATTTGAGCTCTATCTGCAATGGGCACTTTTCTTGCTATAAGCAGTTTTTCCTAACAAATGCAAGATATAGCATGGGCTATCTCCGCAAGGAAACTTCAGATCTGCAAAAGTCATGGTTTTTTGGTCTTCGGGGAGGCAGGGGAACATGAATATGTGTTTGTTTTTTGAATTTGAGCTCTTTGTGAAATGGGCACTTTTCATGCTCTAAGCAGTTTTTCCTAACAAATGCAAGATATAGCATGGGCTATCTCCGCAAGGAAACTTCACATCTGCAAAAGTCATGGTTTTTTGGTCTTCGGGGAGGCAGGGGAACAGGAATATGTGTTTGTTTTTCGAATTTGAGCTTTTTCTGCAATGGGCACTTTTCATACTATAAGCAGTTTTTCCTAACAAATGCAAGATATAGCATGGGCTATCTCCGCAAGGAAACTTCAGATCTGCAAAAGTCATGGTTTTTTGGTCTTCGGGGAGACAGGGGAACATGAATACATGTTTGTTTTTCGAATTTGAGCTCTTTCTGCAATGGGCACTTTTCATGCTCTAAGCAGTTTTTCCTAACAAATGCAAGATATAGCATGGGCTATCTCCGCAAGGAAACTTCACATCTGCAAAAGTCATGGTTTTTTGGTCTTCGGGGAGGCAGGGGAACAGGAATATGTGTTTGTTTTGCGAATTTGAGCTCTATCTGCAATGGGCACTTTTCATGCTATAAGCAGTTTTTCCAAACAAATGCAAGATATAGCATGGGCTATCTCCGCAAGGAAACTTCAGATCTGCAAAAGTCATGGTTTTTTGGTCTTCGGGGAGGCAGGGGAACATGAATATGTGTTTGTTTTTTGAATTTGAGCTCTTTGTGAAATGGGCACTTTTCATACTATAAGCAGTTTTTCCTAACAAATGCAAGATATATCATGGGCTATCTCCGCAAGGAAACTTCAGATCTGCAAAACTCATGGTTTTTTGGTGTTCAGTGAGCCGGGGGAACATGAATACGTGTTTGTTTTTCGAATTTGAGCTCTTTCTGCAAAGGGCACTCTTCATGCTCTAAGCAGTTTTTCCTAACAAATGCAAGATATAACATGGGCTATCTCCGCAAGGAAACTTCAGATCTGCAAAAGTCATGGTTTTTTGGTGTTCAGTGAGCCGGGGGAACATGAATACGTGTTTGTTTTTCGAATTTGAGCTCTTTCTGCAATGGGCACTTTTCATGCTCTAAGCAGTTTTTCCTAACAAATGCAAGATATAGCATGGGCTATCTCCGCAAGGAAACTTCACATCTGCAAAAGTCATGGTTTTTTGGTCTTAGGGGAGGCAGGGGAACAGGAATATGTGTTTGTTTTGCGAATTTGAGCTCTATCTGCAATGGGCACTTTTCATGCTATAAGCAGTTTTTCCTAACAAATGCAAGATATAGCATGGGCTATCTCCGCAAGGAAACTTCAGATCTGCAAAAGTCATGGTTTTTTGGTCTTCGGGGAGGCAGGGGAACAGGAATATGTGTTTGTTTTGCGAATTTGAGCTCTATCTGCAATGGGCACTTTTCATGCTATAAGCAGTTTTTCCTAACAAATGCAAGATATAGCATGGGCTATCTCCGCAAGGAAACTTCAGATCTGCAAAAGTCATGGTTTTTTGGTCTTCGGGGAGGCAGGGGAACAGGAATATGTGTTTGTTTTGCGAATTTGAGCTCTATCTGCAATGGGCACTTTTCATGCTATAAGCAGTTTTTCCTAACAAATGCAAGATATAGCATGGGCTATCTCCGCAAGGAAACTTCAGATCTGCAAAAGTCATGGTTTTTTGGTCTTCGGGGAGACAAGGGAACATGAATACGTGTTTGTTTTTCGAATTTGAGCTCTTTCTGCAATGGGCACTTTTCATGCTCTAAGCAGTTTTTCCTAACAAATGCAAGATATAGCATGGGCTATCTCCGCAAGGAAACTTCACATCTGCAAAAGTCATGGTTTTTTGGTCTTCGGGGAAGCAGGGGAACATGAATACGTGTTTGTTTTTTGAATTTGAGCTCTTTGTGAAATGGGCACTTTTCATACTATAAGCAGTTTTTCCTAACAAATGCAAGATATATCATGGGCTATCTCCGCAAGGAAACTTCAGATCTGCAAAACTCATGGTTTTTTGGTGTTCAGTGAGCCGGGGGAACATGAATACGTGTTTGTTTTTCGAATTTGAGCTCTTTCTGCAAAGGGCACTCTTCATGCTCTAAGCAGTTTTTCCTAACAAATGCAAGATATAACATGGGCTATCTCCGCAAGGAAACTTCAGATCTGCAAAAGTCATGGTTTTTTGGTGTTCAGTGAGCCGGGGGAACATGAATACGTGTTTGTTTTTCGAATTTGAGCTCTTTCTGCAATGGGCACTTTTCATGCTCTAAGCAGTTTTTCCTAACAAATGCAAGATATAGCATGGGCTATCTCCGCAAGGAAACTTCACATCTGCAAAAGTCATGGTTTTTTGGTCTTCGGGGAGGCAGGGGAACATGAATATGTGTTTGTTTTTTGAATTTGAGCTCTTTGTGAAATGGGCACTTTTCATACTATAAGCAGTTTTTCCTAACAAATGCAAGATATATCATGGGCTATCTCCGCAAGGAAACTTCAGATCTGCAAAACTCATGGTTTTTTGGTGTTCAGTGAGCCGGGGGAACATGAATACGTGTTTGTTTTTCGAATTTGAGCTCTTTCTGCAAAGGGCACTCTTCATGCTCTAAGCAGTTTTTCCTAACAAATGCAAGATATAACATGGGCTATCTCCGCAAGGAAACTTCAGATCTGCAAAAGTCATGGTTTTTTGGTGTTCAGTGAGCCGGGGGAACATGAATACGTGTTTGTTTTTCGAATTTGAGCTGTTTCTGCAATGGGCACTTTTCATGCTCTAAGCAGTTTTTCCTAACAAATGCAAGATATAGCATGGGCTATCTCCGCAAGGAAACTTCAGATCTGCAAAAGTCATGGTTTTTTGGTCTTCGGGGAGGCAGGGGAACAGGAATATGTGTTTGTTTTGCGAATTTGAGCTCTATCTGCAATGGGCACTTTTCATGCTATAAGCAGTTTTTCCTAACAAATGCAAGATATAGCATGGGCTATCTCCGCAAGGAAACTTCAGATCTGCAAAAGTCATGGTTTTTTGGTCTTCGGGGAGACAAGGGAACATGAATACGTGTTTGTTTTTCGAATTTGAGCTCTTTCTGCAATGGGCACTTTTCATGCTCTAAGCAGTTTTTCCTAACAAATGCAAGATATAGCATGGGCTATCTCCGCAAGGAAACTTCACATCTGCAAAAGTCATGGTTTTTTGGTCTTCGGGGAGGCAGGGGAACAGGAATATGTGTTTGTTTTGCGAATTTGAGCTCTATCTGCAATGGGCACTTTTCATGCTATAAGCAGTTTTTCCTAACAAATGCAAGATATAGCATGGGCTATCTCCGCAAGGAAACTTCAGATCTGCAAAAGTCATGGTTTTTTGGTCTTCGGGGAGGCAGGGGAACAGGAATATGTGTTTGTTTTTCGAATTTGACCTCTATCTGCAATGGGCACTTTTCATGCTATAAGCAGTTTTTCCTAACAAA
The DNA here is from genome assembly GCF_964194415.1 of Vipera berus. Taxonomy (NCBI): domain Eukaryota; kingdom Metazoa; phylum Chordata; class Lepidosauria; order Squamata; family Viperidae; genus Vipera; species Vipera berus. The sequence goes on from NW_027673627.1 coordinate 128,391, forward strand.
TGCAAGATATAGCATGGTCTATCTCCGCAAGGAAACTTCAGATCTGCAAAAGTCATGGTTTTTTGGTCTTCGGGGAGACAGGGGAACATGAATACGTGTTTGTTTTTCGAATTTGAGCTCTTTCTGCAATGGGCACTTTTCATGCTCTAAGCAGTTTTTCCTAACAAATGCAAGATATAGCATGGGCTATCTCCGCAAGGAAACTTCACATCTGCAAAAGTCATGGTTTTTTGGTCTTCGGGGAGGCAGGGGAACAGGAATATGTGTTTGTTTTTCGAATTTGAGCTTTTTCTGCAATGGGCACTTTTCATACTATAAGCAGTTTTTCCTAACAAATGCAAGATATAGCATGGGCTATCTCCGCAAGGAAACTTCAGATCTGCAAAAGTCATGGTTTTTTGGTCTTCGGGGAGGCAGGGGAACAGGAATATGTGTTTGTTTTGCGAATTTGAGCTCTATCTGCAATGGGCACTTTTCATGCTATAAGCAGTTTTTCCTAACAAATGCAAGATATAGCATGGGCTATCTCCGCAAGGAAACTTCAGATCTGCAAAAGTCATGGTTTTTTGGTCTTCGGGGAGGCAGGGGAACAGGAATATGTGTTTGTTTTGCGAATTTGAGCTCTATCTGCAATGGGCACTTTTCATGCTATAAGCAGTTTTTCCTAACAAATGCAAGATATAGCATGGGCTATCTCCGCAAGGAAACTTCAGATCTGCAAAAGTCATGGTTTTTTGGTCTTCGGGGAGACAAGGGAACATGAATACGTGTTTGTTTTGCGAATTTGAGCTCTTTCTGCAATGGGCACTTTTCATGCTCTAAGCAGTTTTTCCTAACAAATGCAAGATATAGCATGGGCTATCTCCGCAAGGAAACTTCAGATCTGCAAAAGTCATGGTTTTTTGGTCTTCGGGGAGGCAGGGGAACAGGAATATGTGTTTGTTTTGCGAATTTGAGCTCTATCTGCAATGGGCACTTTTCATGCTATAAGCAGTTTTTCCTAACAAATGCAAGATATAGCATGGGCTATCTCCGGAAGGAAACTTCAGATCTGCAAAAGTCATGGTTTTTTGGTCTTCGGGGAGGCAGGGGAACATGAATATGTGTTTGTTTTTTGAATTTGAGCTCTTTGTGAAATGGGCACTTTTCATACTATAAGCAGTTTTTCCTAACAAATGCAAGATATATCATGGGCTATCTCCGCAAGGAAACTTCAGATCTGCAAAACTCATGGTTTTTTGGTGTTCAGTGAGCCGGGGGAACATGAATACGTGTTTGTTTTTCGAATTTGAGCTCTTTCTGCAAAGGGCACTCTTCATGCTCTAAGCAGTTTTTCCTAACAAATGCAAGATATAACATGGGCTATCTCCGCAAGGAAACTTCAGATCTGCAAAAGTCATGGTTTTTTGGTGTTCAGTGAGCCGGGGGAACATGAATACGTGTTTGTTTTTCGAATTTGAGCTCTTTCTGCAATGGGCACTTTTCATGCTCTAAGCAGTTTTTCCTAACAAATGCAAGATATAGCATGGGCTATCTCCGCAAGGAAACTTCACATCTGCAAAAGTCATGGTTTTTTGGTCTTCGGGGAGCCAGGGGAACAGGAATATGTGTTTGTTTTTCGAATTTGAGCTTTTTCTGCAATGGGCACTTTTCATACTATAAGCAGTTTTTCCTAACAAATGCAAGATATAGCATGGGCTATCTCCGCAAGGAAACTTCAGATCTGCAAAAGTCATGGTTTTTTGGTCTTCGGGGAGGCAGGGGAATTGGAATATGTGTTTGTTTTGTGAATTTGAGCTCTATCTGAAATGGGCACTTTTCATGCTATAAGCAGTTTTTCCTAACAAATGCAAGATATAGCATGGGCTATCTCCGCAAGGAAACTTCAGATCTGCAAAAGTCATGGTTTTTTGGTCTTCGGGGAGGCAGGGGAACAGGAATATGTGTTTTTTTTGCGAATTTGAGCTCTATCTGCAATGGGCACTTTTCATGCTATAAGCAGTTTTTCCTAACAAATGCAAGATATAGCATGGGCTATCACCGCAAGGAAACTTCAGATCTGCAAAAGTCATGGTTTTTTGGTCTTCGGGGAGACAAGGGAACATGAATACGTGTTTGTTTTTCGAATTTGAGCTTTTTCTGCAATGGGCACTTTTCATACTATAAGCAGTTTTTCCTAACAAATGCAAGATATAGCATGGGCTATCACCGCAAGGAAACTTCACATCTGCAAAAGTCATGGTTTTTTGGTCTTCGGGGAGGCAGGGGAACAGGAATATGTGTTTGTTTTTCGAATTTGAGCTTTTTCTGCAATGGGCACTTTTCATACTATAAGCAGTTTTTCCTAATAAATGCAAGATATATCATGGGCTATCTCCGCAAGGAAACTTCAGATCTGCAAAACTCATGGTTTTTTGGTCTTCGGGGAGGCAGGGGAACATGAATACGTGTTTGTTTTTCGAATTTGAGCTCTTTCTGCAAAGGGCACTCTTCATGCTCTAAGCAGATTTCCTAACAAATGCAAGATATAACATGGGCTATCTCCGCAAGGAAACTTCAGATCTGCAAAAGTCATGGTTTTTTGGTGTTCAGTGAGCCGGGGGAACATGAATACGTGTTTGTTTTTCGAATTTGAGCTCTTTCTGCAATGGGCACTTTTCATGCTCTAAGCAGTTTTTCCTAACAAATGCAAGATATAGCATGGGCTATCTCCGCAAGGAAACTTCACATCTGCAAAAGTCATGGTTTTTTGGTCTTCGGGGAGCCAGGGGAACAGGAATATGTGTTTGTTTTTCGAATTTGAGCTTTTTCTGCAATGGGCACTTTTCATACTATAAGCAGTTTTTCCTAACAAATGCAAGATATAGCATGGGCTATCTCCGCAAGGAAACTTCAGATCTGCAAAAGTCATGGTTTTTTGGTCTTCGGGGAGGCAGGGGAATTGGAATATGTGTTTGTTTTGTGAATTTGAGCTCTATCTGAAATGGGCACTTTTCATGCTATAAGCAGTTTTTCCTAACAAATGCAAGATATAGCATGGGCTATCTCCGCAAGGAAACTTCAGATCTGCAAAAGTCATGGTTTTTTGGTCTTCGGGGAGGCAGGGGAACAGGAATATGTGTTTGTTTTGCGAATTTGAGCTCTATCTGCAATGGGCACTTTTCATGCTATAAGCAGTTTTTCCTAACAAATGCAAGATATAGCATGGGCTATCACCGCAAGGAAACTTCAGATCTGCAAAAGTCATGGTTTTTTGGTCTTCGGGGAGACAAGGGAACATGAATACGTGTTTGTTTTTCGAATTTGAGCTCTTTCTGCAATGGGCACTTTTCATGCTCTAAGCAGTTTTTCCTAACAAATGCAAGATATAGCATGGGCTATCTCCACAAGGAAACTTCACATCTGCAAAAGTCATGGTTTTTTGGTCTTCGGGGAGGCAGGGGAACAGGAATATGTGTTTGTTTTTCGAATTTGAGCTTTTTCTGCAATGGGCACTTTTCATACTATAAGCAGTTTTTCCTAACAAATGCAAGATATAGCATGGGCTATCTCCGCAAGGAAACTTCAGATCTGCAAAAGTCATGGTTTTTTGGTCTTCGGGGAGGCAGGGGAACATGAATATGTGTTTGTTTTGCGAATTTGAGCTCTATCTGCATTGGGCACTTTTCATGCTCTAAGCAGTTTTTCCTAACAAATGCAAGATATAAAATGGGCTATCTCCACAAGGAAACTTCAGATCTGCAAAACTCATGGTTTTTTGGTGTTCAGTGAGCCGGGGGAACATGAATACGTGTTTGTTTTTCGAATTTGAGCTCTTTCTGCAATGGGCACTTTTCATGCTCTAAGCAGTTTTTCCTAACAAATGCAAGATATAGCATGGGCTATCTCTGCAAGGAAACTTCAGATCTGCAAAAGTCATGGTTTTTTGATCTTCGGGGAGGCAGGGGAACAGGAATATGTGTCTGTTTTTCGAATTTGAGCTCTTTCTGCAATGGGCACTTTTCATGCAATAAGCAGTTTTTCCTAACAAATGCAAGATATAGCAAGGAAACTTCACATCTTCAAAAGTCATGGTTTTTTGGTCTTCGGGGAGGCAGGGGAACAGGAATATGTGTTTGTTTTGCGAATTTGAGCTCTATCTGCAATGGGCACTTTTCATGCTATAAGCAGTTTTTCCTAACAAATGCAAGATATAGCATGGGCTATCTCTGCAAGGAAACTTCAGATCTGCAAAAGTCATGGTTTTTTGGTCTTCGGGGAGGCAGGGGAACATGAATATGTGTTTGTTTTTTGAATTTGAGCTCTTTGTGAAATGGGCACTTTTCATACTATAAGCAGTTTTTCCTAACAAATGCAAGATATATCATGGGCTATCTCCGCAAGGAAACTTCAGATCTGCAAAACTCATGGTTTTTTGGTGTTCAGTGACCAGGGGGAACATGAATACGTGTTTGTTTTTCGAATTTGAGCTCTTTCTGCAATGGGCACTTTTCATACTATAAGCAGTTTTTCCTAACAAATGCAAGATATAACATGGGCTATCTCCGCAAGGAAACTTCAGATCTGCAAAAGTCATGGTTTTTTGGTGTTCAGTGAGCCGGGGGAACATGAATACGTGTTTGTTTTTCGAATTTGAGCTCTTTCTGCAATGGGCACTTTTCATGCTCTAAGCAGTTTTTCCTAACAAATGCAAGATATAGCATGGGCTATCTCCGCAAGGAAACTTCAGATCTGCAAAAGTCATGGTTTTTTGGTCTTCGGGGAGGCAGGGGAACAGGAATATGTGTTTGTTTTGCGAATTTGAGCTCTATCTGCAATGGGCACTTTTCATGCTATAAGCAGTTTTTCCTAACAAATGCAAGATATAGCATGGGCTATCTCCGCAAGGAAACTTCAGATCTGCAAAAGTCATGGTTTTTTGGTCTTCGGGGAGGCAGGGGAACAGGAATATGTGTTTGTTTTGCGAATTTGAGCTCTATCTGCAATGGGCACTTTTCATGCTATAAGCAGTTTTTCCTAACAAATGCAAGATATAGCATGGGCTATCTCCGCAAGGAAACTTCAGATCTGCAAAAGTCATGGTTTTTTGGTCTTCGCGGAGACAAGGGAACATGAATACGTGTTTGTTTTTCGAATTTGAGCTCTTTCTGCAATGGGCACTTTTCATGCTCTAAGCAGTTTTTCCTAACAAATGCAAGATATAGCATGGGCTATCTCCGCAAGGAAACTTCACATCTGCAAAAGTCATGGTTTTTTGGTCTTCGGGGAGGCAGGGGAACAGGAATATGTGTTTGTTTTTCGAATTTGAGCTTTTTCTGCAATGGGCACTTTTCATACTATAAGCAGTTTTTCCTAACAAATGCAAGATATAGCATGGGCTATCTCCGCAAGGAAACTTCAGATCTGCAAAAGTCATGGTTTTTTGGTCTTCGGGGAGGCAGGGGAACAGGAATATGTGTTTGTTTTGCGAATTTGAGCTCTATCTGCAATGGGCACTTTTCATGGTATAAGCAGTTTTTCCTAACAAATGCAAGATATAGCATGGGCTATCTCCGCAAGGAAACTTCAGATCTGCAAAAGTCATGGTTTTTTGGTCTTCGGGGAGACAGGGGAACATGAATATGTGTTTGTTTTGCGAATTTGAGCTCTATCTGCAATGGGCACTTTTCATGCTCTAAGCAGTTTTTCCTAACAAATGCAAGATATAGCATGGGCTATCTCTGCAAGGAAACTTCAGATCTGCAAAAGTCATGGTTTTTTGATCTTCGGGGAGGCAGGGGAACAGGAATATGTGTCTGTTTTTCGAATTTGAGCTCTTTCTGCAATGGGCACTTTTCATGCAATAAGCAGTTTTTCCTAACAAATGCAAGATATAGCATGGGCTATCTCCGCAAGGAAACTTCACATCTTCAAAAGTCATGGTTTTTTGGTCTTCGGGGAGGCAGGGGAACAGGAATATGTGTTTGTTTTGCGAATTTGAGCTCTATCTGCAATGGGCACTTTTCATGCTATAAGCAGTTTTTCCTAACAAATGCAAGATATAGCATGGGCTATCTCTGCAAGGAAACTTCAGATCTGCAAAAGTCATGGTTTTTTGGTCTTCGGGGAGGCAGGGGAACATGAATATGTGTTTGTTTTTTGAATTTGAGCTCTTTGTGAAATGGGCACTTTTCATACTATAAGCAGTTTTTCCTAACAAATGCAAGATATAACATGGGCTATCTCCGCAAGGAAACTTCAGATCTGCAAAAGTCATGGTTTTTTGGTGTTCAGTGAGCCGGGGGAACATGAATACGTGTTTGTTTTTCGAATTTGAGCTCTTTCTGCAATGGGCACTTTTCATGCTCTAAGCAGTTTTTCCTAACAAATGCAAGATATAGCATGGGCTATCTCCGCAAGGAAACTTCAGATCTGCAAAAGTCATGGTTTTTTGGTCTTCGGGGAGGCAGGGGAACAGGAATATGTGTTTGTTTTGCGAATTTGAGCTCTATCTGCAATGGGCACTTTTCATGCTATAAGCAGTTTTTCCTAACAAATGCAAGATATAGCATGGGCTATCTCCGCAAGGAAACTTCAGATCTGCAAAAGTCATGGTTTTTTGGTCTTCGGGGAGGCAGGGGAACAGGAATATGTGTTTGTTTTGCGAATTTGAGCTCTATCTGCAATGGGCACTTTTCATGCTATAAGCAGTTTTTCCTAACAAATGCAAGATATAGCATGGGCTATCTCCGCAAGGAAACTTCAGATCTGCAAAAGTCATGTTTTTTTGGTCTTCGCGGAGACAAGGGAACATGAATACGTGTTTGTTTTTCGAATTTGAGCTCTTTCTGCAATGGGCACTTTTCATGCTCTAAGCAGTTTTTCCTAACAAATGCAAGATATAGCATGGGCTATCTCCGCAAGGAAACTTCACATCTGCAAAAGTCATGGTTTTTTGGTCTTCGGGGAGGCAGGGGAACAGGAATATGTGTTTGTTTTTCGAATTTGAGCTTTTTCTGCAATGGGCACTTTTCATACTATAAGCAGTTTTTCCTAACAAATGCAAGATATAGCATGGGCTATCTCCGCAAGGAAACTTCAGATCTGCAAAAGTCATGGTTTTTTGGTCTTCGGGGAGGCAGGGGAACAGGAATATGTGTTTGTTTTGCGAATTTGAGCTCTATCTGCAATGGGCACTTTTCATGGTATAAGCAGTTTTTCCTAACAAATGCAAGATATAGCATGGGCTATCTCCGCAAGGAAACTTCAGATCTGCAAAAGTCATGGTTTTTTGGTCTTCGGGGAGACAGGGGAACATGAATATGTGTTTGTTTTGCGAATTTGAGCTCTATCTGCAATGGGCACTTTTCATGCTCTAAGCAGTTTTTCCTAACAAATGCAAGATATAGCATGGGCTATCTCTGCAAGGAAACTTCAGATCTGCAAAAGTCATGGTTTTTTGATCTTCGGGGAGGCAGGGGAACAGGAATATGTGTCTGTTTTTCGAATTTGAGCTCTTTCTGCAATGGGCACTTTTCATGCAATAAGCAGTTTTTCCTAACAAATGCAAGATATAGCATGGGCTATCTCCGCAAGGAAACTTCACATCTTCAAAAGTCATGGTTTTTTGGTCTTCGGGGAGGCAGGGGAACAGGAATATGTGTTTGTTTTGCGAATTTGAGCTCTATCTGCAATGGGCACTTTTCATGCTATAAGCAGTTTTTCCTAACAAATGCAAGATATAGCATGGGCTATCTCTGCAAGGAAACTTCAGATCTGCAAAAGTCATGGTTTTTTGGTCTTCGGGGAGGCAGGGGAACATGAATATGTGTTTGTTTTTTGAATTTGAGCTCTTTGTGAAATGGGCACTTTTCATACTATAAGCAGTTTTTCCTAACAAATGCAAGATATATCATGGGCTATCTCCGCAAGGAAACTTCAGATCTGCAAAACTCATGGTTTTTTGGTGTTCAGTGAGCAGGGGGAACATGAATACGTGTTTGTTTTTCGAATTTGAGCTCTTTCTGCAATGGGCACTTTTCATACTATAAGCAGTTTTTCCTAACAAATGCAAGATATAACATGGGCTATCTCCGCAAGGAAACTTCAGATCTGCAAAAGTCATGGTTTTTTGGTGTTCAGTGAGCCGGGGGAACATGAATACGTGTTTGTTTTTCGAATTTGAGCTCTTTCTGCAATGGGCACTTTTCATGCTCTAAGCAGTTTTTCCTAACAAATGCAAGATATAGCATGGGCTATCTCCGGAAGGAAACTTCAGATCTGCAAAAGTCATGGTTTTTTGGTCTTCGGGGAGGCAGGGGAACAGGAATATGTGTTTGTTTTGTGAATTTGAGCTCTATCTGCAATGGGCACTTTTCATGCTATAAGCAGTTTTTCCTAACAAATGCAAGATATAGCATGGGCTATCTCCGCAAGGAAACTTCAGATCTGCAAAAGTCATGGTTTTTTGGTCTTCGGGGAGGCAGGGGAACAGGAATATGTGTTTGTTTTGCGAATTTGAGCTCTATCTGCAATGGGCACTTTTCATGCTATAAGCAGTTTTTCCTAACAAATGCAAGATATAGCATGGGCTATCTCCGCAAGGAAACTTCACATCTGCAAAAGTCATGGTTTTTTGGTCTTCGGGGAGGCAGGGGAACAGGAATACGTGTTTGTTTTTCGAATTTGAGCTTTTTCTGCAATGGGCACTTTTCATGCTCTAAGCAGTTTTTCCTAACAAATGCAAGATATAGCATGGGCTATCTCCGCAAGGAAACTTCACATCTGCAAAAGTCATGGTTTTTTGGTCTTCGGGGAGGCAGGGGAACAGGAATATGTGTTTGTTTTTCGAATTTGAGCTTTTTCTGCAATGGGCACTTTTCATGCTCTAAGCAGTTTTTCCTAACAAATGCAAGATATAGCATGGGCTATCTCTGCAAGGAAACTTCAGATCTGCAAAAGTCATGGTTTTTTGGTGTTCGGGGAGGCAGGGGAACATGAATACGTGTCTGTTTTTCGAATTTGAGCTCTTTCTGCAATGTTCACTTTTCATACTCTAAGCAGTTTTTCCTAACAAAAGCAAGATATAGCATGGGCTATCTCCGCAAGGAAACTTCAGATCTGCAAAAGTCATGGTTTTTTGGTCTTCGGGGAGGCAGGGGAACAGGAATATGTGTTTGTTTTGCGAATTTGAGCTCTATCTGCAATGGGCACTTTTCATGCTATAAGCAGTTTTTCCTAACAAATGCAAGATATAGCATGGGCTATCTCCGCAAGGAAACTTCAGATCTGCAAAACTCATGGTTTTTTGGTGTTCAGTGAGCCGGGGGAACATGAATACGTGTTTGTTTTTCGAATTTGAGCTCTTTCTGCAAAGGGCACTCTTCATGCACTAAGCAGTTTTTCCTAACAAATGCAAGATATAACATGGGCTATCTCCGCAAGGAAACTTCAGATCTGCAAAAGTCATGGTTTTTTGGTGTTCAGTGAGCCGGGGGAACATGAATACGTGTTTGTTTTTCGAATTTGAGCTCTTTCTGCAATGGGCACTTTTCATGCTCTAAGCAGTTTTTCCTAACAAATGCAAGATATAGCATGGGCTATCTCCGCAAGGAAACTTCACATCTGCAAAAGTCATGGTTTTTTGGTCTTCGGGGAGGCAGGGGAACAGGAATATGTGTTTGTTTTTCGAATTTGAGCTTTTTCTGCAATGGGCACTTTTCATACTATAAGCAGTTTTTCCTAACAAATGCAAGATATAGCATGGGCTATCTCCGCAAGGAAACTTCACATCTGCAAAAGTCATGGTTTTTTGGTCTTCGGGGAGGCAGGGGAACAGGAATATGTGTTTGTTTTGCGAATTTGAGCTCTATCTGCAATGGGCGCTTTTCATGCTATAAGCAGTTTTTCCTAACAAATGCAAGATATAGCATGGGCTATCTCCGCAAGGAAACTTCAGATCTGCAAAAGTCATGGTTTTTTGGTGTTCAGTGAGCCGGGGGAACATGAATACGTGTTTGTTTTTCGAATTTGAGCTCTTTCTGCAATGGGCACTTTTCATGCTCTAAGCAGTTTTTCCTAACAAAAGCAAGATATAGCATGGGCTATCTCCGCAAGGAAACTTCACATCTGCAAAAGTCATGGTTTTTTGGTGTTCAGTGAGCCGGGGGAACATGAATACGTGTTTGTTTTTCGAATTTGAGCTCTTTCTGCAATGGGCACTTTTCATGCTCTAAGCAGTTTTTCCTAACAAATGCAAGATATAGCATGGGCTATCTCCGCAAGGAAACTTCACATCTGCAAAAGTCATGGTTTTCTGGTCTTCGGGGAGGCAGGGGAACAGGAATATGTGTTTGTTTTTCGAATTTGAGCTTTTTCTGCAATGGGCACTTTTCATACTATAAGCAGTTTTTCCTAACAAATGCAAGATATAGCATGGGCTATCTCCGCAAGGAAACTTCACATCTGCAAAAGTCATGGTTTTTTGGTCTTCGGGGAGGCAGGGGAACAGGAATATGTGTTTGTTTTGCGAATTTGAGCTCTATCTGCAATGGGCGCTTTTCATGCTATAAGCAGTTTTTCCTAACAAATGAAAAATATAGCATGGGCTATCTCCGCAAGGAAACTTCAGATCTGCAAAAGTCATGGTTTTTTTGTGTTCAGTGAGCCGGGGGAACATGAATACGTGTTTGTTTTTCGAATTTGAGCTCTTTCTGCAATGGGCACTTTTCATGCTATAAGCAGTTTTTCCTAACAAATGCAAGATATAGCATGGGCTATCTCCGCAAGGAAACTTCAGATCTGCAAAAGTCATGGTTTTTTGGTCTTCGGGGAGGCAGGGGAACAGGAATATGTGTTTGTTTTTCGAATTTGAGCTCTATCTGCAATGGGCACTTTTCATGCTATAAGCAGTTTTTCCTAACAAATGCAAGATATTGCATGGGCTATCTCTGCAAGGAAACTTCAGATCTGCAAAAGTCATGGTTTTTTGGTCTTCGGGGAGACAAGGGAACATGAATACGTGTTTGTTTTTAGAATTTGAGCTCTTTCTGCAATGGGCACTTTTCATGCTCTAAGCAGTTTTTCCTAACAAATGCAAGATATAGCATGGGCTATCTCCGCAAGGAAACTTCAGATCTGCAAAAGTCATGGTTTTTTGGTGTTCAGTGAGCCGGGGGAACATGAATACGTGTTTGTTTTTCGAATTTGAGCTCTTTCTGCAATGGGCACTTTTCATGCTCTAAGCAGTTTTTCCTAACAAATGCAAGATATAGCATGGGCTATCTCCGCAAGGAAACTTCACATCCGGAAAAGTGATGGTTTTTTGGTCTTCGGGGAGGCAGGGGAACAGGAATATGTGTTTGTTTTGCGAATTTGAGCTCTATCTGCAATGGGCACTTTTCATGCTATAAGCAGTTTTTCCTAACAAATGCAAGATATAGCATGGGCTATCTCCGCAAGGAAACTTCAGATCTGCAAAAGTCATGGTTTTTTGGTCTTCGGGGAGGCAGGGGAACAGGAATATGTGTTTGTTTTTCGAATTTGAGCTCTTTCTGCAATGGGCACTTTTCATACTATATGCAGTTTTTCCTAACAAATGCAAGATATAACATGGGCTATCTCCGCAAGGAAACTTCAGATCTGCAAAACTCATGGTTTTTTGGTGTTCAGTGAGCCGGGGGAACATGAATACGTGTTTGTTTTTCGAATTTGAGCTCTTTCTGCAATGGGCACTTTTCATGCTCTAAGCAGATTTTCCTAACAAATGCAAGATATAGCATGGGCTATCACTGCAAGGAAACTTCAGATCTGCAAAAGACATGGTTTTTTGATCTTCGGGGAGGCAGGGGAACAGGAATATGTGTTTGTTTTTCGAATTTGAGCTCTTTCTGCAATGGGCACTTTTCATACTATAAGCAGTTTTTCCTAACAAATGCAAGATATAAAATGGGCTATCTCCGCAAGGAAACTTCAGATCTGCAAAAGTCATGGTTTTTTGGTGTTCAGTGAGCCGGGGGAACATGAATACGTGTTTGTTTTTCGAATTTGAGCTCTTTCTGCAATGGGCACTTTTCATGCTCTAAGCAGTTTTTCCTAACAAATGCAAGATATAGCATGGGCTATCTCCGCAAGGAAACTTCACATCTGCAAAAGTCATGGTTTTTTGGTCTTCGGGGAGGCAGGGGAACAGGAATATGTGTTTGTTTTTCGAATTTGAGCTTTTTCTGCAATGGGCACTTTTCATACTATAAGCAGTTTTTCCTAACAAATGCAAGATATAGCATGGGCTATCTCCGCAAGGAAACTTCAGATCTGCAAAAGTCATGGTTTTTTGGTCTTCGGGGAGGCAGGGGAACAGGAATATGTGTTTGTTTTGCGAATTTGAGCTCTATCTGCAATGGGCACTTTTCATGCTATAAGCAGTTTTTCCTAACAAATGCAAGATATAGCATGGGCTATCTCTGCAAGGAAACCTCAGATCTGCAAAAGTCATGGTTTTTTGGTCTTCGGGGAGGCAGGGGAACAGGAATATGTGTTTGTTTTTCGAATTTGAGCTCTTTCTGCAATGGGCACTTTTCATACTATATGCAGTTTTTCCTAACAAATGCAAGATATAACATGGGCTATCTCCGCAAGGAAACTTCAGATCTGCAAAAGTCATGGTTTTTTGGTCTTCGGGGAGGCAGGGGAACATGAATACGTGTTTGTTTTTCGAATTTGAGCTCTTTCTGCAATGGGCACTTTTCATGCTCTAAGCAGTTTTTCTTAACAAATGCAAGATATAGCATGGGCTATCAGTGCAAGGAAACTTCAGATCTGCAAAAGACATGGTTTTTTGATCTTCGGGGAGGCAGGGGAACAGGAATATGTGTTTGTTTTTCGAATTTGAGCTCTTTCTGCAATGGGCACTTTTCATACTATAAGCAGTTTTTCCTAACAAATGCAAGATATAAAATGGGCTATCTCCGCAAGGAAACTTCAGATCTGCAAAAGTCATGGTTTTTTGGTGTTCAGTGAGCCGGGGGAACATGAATACGTGTTTGTTTTTCGAATTTGAGCTCTTTCTGCAATGGGCACTTTTCATGCTCTAAACAGTTTTTCCTAACAAATGCAAGATATAGCATGGGCTATCTCCGCAAGGAAACTTCACATCTGCAAAAGTCATGGTTTTTTGGTCTTCGGGGAGGCAGGGGAACAGGAATATGTGTTTGTTTTTCGAATTTGAGCTCTTTCTGCAATGGGCACTTTTCATGCTCTAAGCAGTTTTTCCTAACAAATGCAAGATATAGCATGGGCTATCTCTGCAAGGAAACTTCAGATCTGCAAAAGTCATGGTTTTTTGGTGTTCGGGGAGGCAGGGGAACATGAATACGTGTCTGTTTTTCGAATTTGAGCTCTTTCTGCAATGTTCACTTTTCATACTCTAAGCAGTTTTTCCTAACAAAAGCAAGATATAGCATGGGCTATCTCCGCAAGGAAACTTCAGATCTGCAAAAGTCATGGTTTTTTGGTCTTCGGGGAGGCAGGGGAACAGGAATATGTGTTTGTTTTGCGAATTTGAGCTCTATCTGCAATGGGCACTTTTCATGCTATAAGCAGTTTTTCCTAACAAATGCAAGATATAGCATGGGCTATCTCCGCAAGGAAACTTCAGATCTGCAAAACTCATGGTTTTTTGGTGTTCAGTGAGCCGGGGGAACATGAATACGTGTTTGTTTTTCGAATTTGAGCTCTTTCTGCAAAGGGCACTCTTCATGCACTAAGCAGTTTTTCCTAACAAATGCAAGATATAACATGGGCTATCTCCGCAAGGAAACTTCAGATCTGCAAAAGTCATGGTTTTTTGGTGTTCAGTGAGCCGGGGGAACATGAATACGTGTTTGTTTTTCGAATTTGAGCTCTTTCTGCAATGGGCACTTTTCATGCTCTAAGCAGTTTTTCCTAACAAATGCAAGATATAGCATGGGCTATCTCCGCAAGGAAACTTCACATCTGCAAAAGTCATGGTTTTTTGGTCTTCGGGGAGGCAGGGGAACAGGAATATGTGTTTGTTTTTCGAATTTGAGCTTTTTCTGCAATGGGCACTTTTCATACTATAAGCAGTTTTTCCTAACAAATGCAAGATATAGCATGGGCTATCTCCGCAAGGAAACTTCACATCTGCAAAAGTCATGGTTTTTTGGTCTTCGGGGAGGCAGGGGAACAGGAATATGTGTTTGTTTTGCGAATTTGAGCTCTATCTGCAATGGGCGCTTTTCATGCTATAAGCAGTTTTTCCTAACAAATGCAAGATATAGCATGGGCTATCTCCGCAAGGAAACTTCAGATCTGCAAAAGTCATGGTTTTTTGGTGTTCAGTGAGCCGGGGGAACATGAATACGTGTTTGTTTTTCGAATTTGAGCTCTTTCTGCAATGGGCACTTTTCATGCTCTAAGCAGTTTTTCCTAACAAAAGCAAGATATAGCATGGGCTATCTCCGCAAGGAAACTTCACATCTGCAAAAGTCATGGTTTTTTGGTGTTCAGTGAGCCGGGGGAACATGAATACGTGTTTGTTTTTCGAATTTGAGCTCTTTCTGCAATGGGCACTTTTCATGCTCTAAGCAGTTTTTCCTAACAAATGCAAGATATAGCATGGGCTATCTCCGCAAGGAAACTTCACATCTGCAAAAGTCATGGTTTTTTGGTCTTCGGGGAGGCAGGGGAACAGGAATATGTGTTTGTTTTTCGAATTTGAGCTTTTTCTGCAATGGGCACTTTTCATACTATAAGCAGTTTTTCCTAACAAATGCAAGATATAGCATGGGCTATCTCCGCAAGGAAACTTCACATCTGCAAAAGTCATGGTTTTTTGGTCTTCGGGGAGGCAGGGGAACAGGAATATGTGTTTGTTTTGCGAATTTGAGCTCTATCTGCAATGGGCGCTTTTCATGCTATAAGCAGTTTTTCCTAACAAATGAAAAATATAGCATGGGCTATCTCCGCAAGGAAACTTCAGATCTGCAAAAGTCATGGTTTTTTGATCTTTGGGGAGGCAGGGGAACATGAATACGTGTTTGTTTTTCGAATTTGAGCTCTTTCTGCAATGGGCACTTTTCATGCTCTAAGCAGTTTTTCCTAACAAATGCAAGATATAGCATGGGCTATCTCCGCAAGGAAACTTCAGATCTGCAAAAGTCATGGTTTTTTGGTGTTCAGTGAGCCGGGGGAACATGAATACGTGTTTGTTTTTCGAATTTGAGCTCTTTCTGCAATGGGCACTTTTCATGCTCTAAGCAGTTTTTCCTAACAAATGCAAGATATAGCATGGGCTATCTCCGCAAGGAAACTTCACATCTGCAAAAGTCATGGTTTTTTGGTCTTCGGGGAGGCAGGGGAACAGGAATATGTGTTTGTTTTTCGAATTTGAGCTTTTTCTGCAATGGGCACTTTTCATACTATAAGCAGTTTTTCCTAACAAATGCAAGATATAGCATGGGCTATCTCCGCAAGGAAACTTCAGATCTGCAAAAGTCATGGTTTTTTGGTCTTCGGGGAGGCAGGGGAACAGGAATATGTGTTTGTTTTGCGAATTTGAGCTCTATCTGCAATGGGCACTTTTCATGCTATAAGCAGTTTTTCCTAACAAATGCAAGATATAGCATGGGCTATCTCTGCAAGGAAACTTCAGATCTGCAAAAGTCATGGTTTTTTGGTCTTCGGGGAGGCAGGGGAACAGGAATATGTGTTTGTTTTTCGAATTTGAGCTCTTTCTGCAATGGGCACTTTTCATACTATATGCAGTTTTTCCTAACAAATGCAAGATATAACATGGGCTATCTCCGCAAGGAAACTTCAGATCTGCAAAAGTCATGGTTTTTTGGTCTTCGGGGAGGCAGGGGAACATGAATACGTGTTTGTTTTTCGAATTTGAGCTCTTTCTGCAATGGGCACTTTTCATGCTCTAAGCAGTTTTTCCTAACAAATGCAAGATATAGCATGGGCTATCACTGCAAGGAAACTTCAGATCTGCAAAAGTCATGGTTTTTTGGTCTTCGGGGAGGCAGGGGAACAGGAATATGTGTTTGTTTTTCGAATTTGAGCTCTTTCTGCAATGGGCACTTTTCATGCTCTAAGCAGTTTTTCCTAACAAATGCAAGATATAGCATGGGCTATCTCTGCAAGGAAACTTCAGATCTGCAAAAGTCATGGTTTTTTGATCTTCGGGGAGGCAGGGGAACAGGAATATGTGTCTGTTTTTCGAATTTGAGCTCTTTCTGCAATGTTCACTTTTCATACTATAAGCAGTTTTTCCTAACAAATGCAAGATATAACATGGGCTATCTCCGCAAGGAAACTTCAGATCTGCAAAAGTCATGGTTTTTTGGTGTTCAGTGAGCCGGGGGAACATGAATACGTGTTTGTTTTTCGAATTTGAGCTCTTTCTGCAATGGGCACTTTTAATGCTCTAAGCAGTTTTTCCTAACAAATGCAAGATATAGCATGGGCTATCTCCGCAAGGAAACTTCAGATCTGCAAAAGTCATGGTTTTTTGGTCTTCGGGGAGGCAGGGGAACAGGAATATGTGTTTGTTTTGCGAATTTGAGCTCTATCTGCAATGGGCACTTTTCATGCTATAAGCAGTTTTTCCTAACAAATGCAAGATATAGCATGGGCTATCTCCGCAAGGAAACTTCACATCTGCAAAAGTCATGGTTTTTTGGTCTTCGGGGAGGCAGGGGAACAGGAATATGTGTTTGTTTTTCGAATTTGAGCTTTTTCTGCAATGGGCACTTTTCATACTATAAGCAGTTTTTCCTAACAAATGCAAGATATAGCATGGGCTATCTCCGCAAGGAAACTTCACATCTGCAAAAGTCATGGTTTTTTGGTCTTCGGGGAGGCAGGGGAACAGGAATATGTGTTTGTTTTGCGAATTTGAGCTCTATCTGCAATGGGCGCTTTTCATGCTATAAGCAGTTTTTCCTAACAAATGAAAAATATAGCATGGGCTATCTCCGCAAGGAAACTTCAGATCTGCAAAAGTCATGGTTTTTTGGTCTTCGGGGAGACAAGGGAACATGAATACGTGTTTGTTTTTCGAATTTGAGCTCTTTCTGCAATGGGCACTTTTCATGCTCTAAGCAGTTTTTCCTAACAAATGCAAGATATAGCATGGGCTATCTCCGCAAGGAAACTTCACATCTGCAAAAGTCATGGTTTTTTGGTCTTCGGGGAGGCAGGGGAACAGGAATATGTGTTTGTTTTTCGAATTTGAGCTTTTTCTGCAATGGGCACTTTTCATACTATAAGCAGTTTTTCCTAACAAATGCAAGATATAGCATGGGCTATCTCCGCAAGGAAACTTCACATCTGCAAAAGTCATGGTTTTTTGGTCTTCGGGGAGGCAGGGGAACAGGAATATGTGTTTGTTTTGCGAATTTGAGCTCTATCTGCAATGGGCACTTTTCATGCTATAAGCAGTTTTTCCTAACAAATGCAAGATATAGCATGGGCTATCTCCGCAAGGAAACTTCAGATCTGCAAAAGTCATGGTTTTTTGGTCTTCGGGGAGGCAGGGGAACATGAATATGTGTTTGTTTTGCGAATTTGAGCTCTATCTGCAATGGGCACTTTTCATGCTATAAGCAGTTTTTCCTAACAAATGCAAGATATAACATGGGCTATCTCCACAAGGAAACTTCAGATCTGCAAAACTCATGGTTTTTTGGTGTTCAGTGAGCCGGGGGAACATGAATACGTGTTTGTTTTTCGAATTTGAGCTCTTTCTGCAATGGGCACTTTTCATGCTCTAAGCAGTTTTTCCTAACAAATGCAAGATATAGCATGGGCTATCTCTGCAAGGAAACTTCAGATCTGCAAAAGTCATGGTTTTTTGATCTTCGGGGAGGCAGGGGAACAGGAATATGTGTCTGTTTTTCGAATTTGAGCTCTTTCTGCAATGGGCACTTTTCATACTATAAGCAGTTTTTCCTAACAAATGCAAGATATAACATGGGCTATCTCCGCAAGGAAACTTCAGATCTGCAAAAGTCATGGTTTTTTGGTGTTCAGTGAGCCGGGGGAACATGAATACGTGTTTGTTTTTCGAATTTGAGCTCTTTCTGCAATGGGCACTTTTCATGCTCTAAGCAGTTTTTCCTAACAAATGCAAGATATAGCATGGGCTATCTCCGCAAGGAAACTTCACATCTGCAAAAGTCATGGTTTTTTGGTCTTCGGGGAGGCAGGGGAACAGGAATATGTGTTTGTTTTGCGAATTTGAGCTCTATCTGCAATGGGCACTTTTCATGCTATAAGCAGTTTTTCCTAACAAATGCAAGATATAGCATGGGCTATCTCCGCAAGGAAACTTCAGATCTGCAAAAGTCATGGTTTTTTGGTGTTCAGTGAGCCGGGGGAACATGAATACGTGTTTGTTTTTCGAATTTGAGCTCTTTCTGCAATGGGCACTTTTCATGCTCTAAGCAGTTTTTCCTAACAAATGCAAGATATAGCATGGGCTATCTCTGCAAGGAAACTTCAGATCTGCAAAAGTCATGGTTTTTTGGTCTTCGGGGAGGCAGGGGAACAGGAATATGTGTTTGTTTTTCGAATTTGAGCTCTTTCTGCAATGGGCACTTTTCATACTATATGCAGTTTTTCCTAACAAATGCAAGATATAACATGGGCTATCTCCGCAAGGAAACTTCAGATCTGCAAAACTCATGGTTTTTTGGTGTTCAGTGAGCCGGGGGAACATGAATACGTGTTTGTTTTTCGAATTTGAGCTCTTTCTGCAATGGGCACTTTTCATGCTCTAAGCAGATTTTCCTAACAAATGCAAGATATAGCATGGGCTATCACTGCAAGGAAACTTCAGATCTGCAAAAGACATGGTTTTTTGATCTTCGGGGAGGCAGGGGAACAGGAATATGTGTTTGTTTTTCGAATTTGAGCTCTTTCTGCAATGGGCACTTTTCATACTATAAGCAGTTTTTCCTAACAAATGCAAGATATAAAATGGGCTATCTCCGCAAGGAAACTTCAGATCTGCAAAAGTCATGGTTTTTTGGTGTTCAGTGAGCCGGGGGAACATGAATACGTGTTTGTTTTTCGAATTTGAGCTCTTTCTGCAATGGGCACTTTTCATGCTCTAAGCAGTTTTTCCTAACAAATGCAAGATATAGCATGGGCTATCTCCGCAAGGAAACTTCACATCTGCAAAAGTCATGGTTTTTTGGTCTTCGGGGAGGCAGGGGAACAGGAATATGTGTTTGTTTTTCGAATTTGAGCTTTTTCTGCAATGGGCACTTTTCATACTATAAGCAGTTTTTCCTAACAAATGCAAGATATAGCATGGGCTATCTCCGCAAGGAAACTTCAGATCTGCAAAAGTCATGGTTTTTTGGTCTTCGGGGAGGCAGGGGAACAGGAATATGTGTTTGTTTTGCGAATTTGAGCTCTATCTGCAATGGGCACTTTTCATGCTATAAGCAGTTTTTCCTAACAAATGCAAGATATAGCATGGGCTATCTCTGCAAGGAAACTTCACATCTGCAAAAGTCATGGTTTTTTGGTCTTCGGGGAGGCAGGGGAACAGGAATATGTGTTTGTTTTTCGAATTTGAGCTCTTTCTGCAATGGGCACTTTTCATACTATATGCAGTTTTTCCTAACAAATGCAAGATATAACATGGGCTATCTCCGCAAGGAAACTTCAGATCTGCAAAAGTCATGGTTTTTTGGTCTTCGGGGAGGCAGGGGAACATGAATACGTGTTTGTTTTTCGAATTTGAGCTCTTTCTGCAATGGGCACTTTTCATGCTCTAAGCAGTTTTTCTTAACAAATGCAAGATATAGCATGGGCTATCACTGCAAGGAAATTTCAGATCTGCAAAAGACATGGTTTTTTGATCTTCGGGGAGGCAGGGGAACAGGAATATGTGTTTGTTTTTCGAATTTGAGCTCTTTCTGCAATGGGCACTTTTCATACTATAAGCAGTTTTTCCTAACAAATGCAAGATATAAAATGGGCTATCTCCGCAAGGAAACTTCAGATCTGCAAAAGTCATGGTTTTTTGGTGTTCAGTGAGCCGGGGGAACATGAATACGTGTTTGTTTTTCGAATTTGAGCTCTTTCTGCAATGGGCACTTTTCATGCTCTAAGCAGTTTTTCCTAACAAATGCAAGATATAGCATGGGCTATCTCCGCAAGGAAACTTCACATCTGCAAAAGTCATGGTTTTTTGGTCTTCGGGGAGGCAGGGGAACAGGAATATGTGTTTGTTTTTCGAATTTGAGCTTTTTCTGCAATGGGCACTTTTCATACTATAAGCAGTTTTTCCTAACAAATGCAAGATATAGCATGGGCTATCTCCGCAAGGAAACTTCAGATCTGCAAAAGTCATGGTTTTTTGGTCTTCGGGGAGGCAGGGGAACAGGAATATGTGTTTGTTTTGCGAATTTGAGCTCTATCTGCAATGGGCACTTTTCATGCTATAAGCAGTTTTTCCTAACAAATGCAAGATATAGCATGGGCTATCTCTGCAAGGAAACTTCACATCTGCAAAAGTCATGGTTTTTTGGTCTTCGGGGAGGCAGGGGAACAGGAATATGTGTTTGTTTTTCGAATTTGAGCTCTTTCTGCAATGGGCACTTTTCATACTATATGCAGTTTTTCCTAACAAATGCAAGATATAACATGGGCTATCTCCGCAAGGAAACTTCAGATCTGCAAAAGTCATGGTTTTTTGGTCTTCGGGGAGGCAGGGGAACATGAATACGTGTTTGTTTTTCGAATTTGAGCTCTTTCTGCAATGGGCACTTTTCATGCTCTAAGCAGTTTTTCTTAACAAATGCAAGATATAGCATGGGCTATCACTGCAAGGAAATTTCAGATCTGCAAAAGACATGGTTTTTTGATCTTCGGGGAGGCAGGGGAACAGGAATATGTGTTTGTTTTTCGAATTTGAGCTCTTTCTGCAATGGGCACTTTTCATACTATAAGCAGTTTTTCCTAACAAATGCAAGATATAAAATGGGCTATCTCCGCAAGGAAACTTCAGATCTGCAAAAGTCATGGTTTTTTGGTGTTCAGTGAGCCGGGGGAACATGAATACGTGTTTGTTTTTCGAATTTGAGCTCTTTCTGCAATGGGCACTTTTCATGCTCTAAACAGTTTTTCCTAACAAATGCAAGATATAGCATGGGCTATCTCCGCAAGGAAACTTCACATCTGCAAAAGTCATGGTTTTTTGGTCTTCGGGGAGGCAGGGGAACAGGAATATGTGTTTGTTTTTCGAATTTGAGCTCTATCTGCAATGGGCACTTTTCATGCTCTAAGCAGTTTTTCCTAACAAATGCAAGATATAGCATGGGCTATCTCTGCAAGGAAACTTCAGATCTGCAAAAGTCATGGTTTTTTGGTGTTCGGGGAGGCAGGGGAACATGAATACGTGTCTTTTTTTCGAATTTGAGCTCTTTCTGCAATGTTCACTTTTCATACTCTAAGCAGTTTTTCCTAACAAAAGCAAGATATAGCATGGGCTATCTCCGCAAGGAAACTTCAGATCTGCAAAAGTCATGGTTTTTTGGTCTTCGGGGAGGCAGGGGAACAGGAATATGTGTTTGTTTTGCGAATTTGAGCTCTATCTGCAATGGGCACTTTTCATGCTATAAGCAGTTTTTCCTAACAAATGCAAGATATAGCATGGGCTATCTCCGCAAGGAAACTTCAGATCTGCAAAACTCATGGTTTTTTGGTGTTCAGTGAGCCGGGGGAACATGAATACGTGTTTGTTTTTCGAATTTGAGCTCTTTCTGCAAAGGGCACTCTTCATGCTCTAAGCAGTTTTTCCTAACAAATGCAAGATATAACATGGGCTATCTCCGCAAGGAAACTTCAGATCTGCAAAAGTCATGGTTTTTTGGTGTTCAGTGAGCCGGGGGAACATGAATACGTGTTTGTTTTTCGAATTTGAGCTCTTTCTGCAATGGGCACTTTTCATGCTCTAAGCAGTTTTTCCTAACAAATGCAAGATATAGCATGGGCTATCTCCGCAAGGAAACTTCACATCTGCAAAAGTCATGGTTTTTTGGTCTTCGGGGAGGCAGGGGAACAGGAATATGTGTTTGTTTTTCGAATTTGAGCTTTTTCTGCAATGGGCACTTTTCATACTATAAGCAGTTTTTCCTAACAAATGCAAGATATAGCATGGGCTATCTCCGCAAGGAAACTTCACATCTGCAAAAGTCATGGTTTTTTGGTCTTCGGGGAGGCAGGGGAACAGGAATATGTGTTTGTTTTGCGAATTTGAGCTCTATCTGCAATGGGCGCTTTTCATGCTATAAGCAGTTTTTCCTAACAAATGCAAGATATAGCATGGGCTATCTCCGCAAGGAAACTTCAGATCTGCAAAAGTCATGGTTTTTTGGTGTTCAGTGAGCCGGGGGAACATGAATACGTGTTTGTTTTTCGAATTTGAGCTCTTTCTGCAATGGGCACTTTTCATGCTCTAAGCAGTTTTTCCTAACAAATGCAAGATATAGCATGGGCTATCTCCGCAAGGAAACTTCACATCTGCAAAAGTCATGGTTTTTTGGTCTTCGGGGAGGCAGGGGAACAGGAATATGTGTTTGTTTTTCAAATTTGAGCTTTTTCTGCAATGGGCACTTTTCATACTATAAGCAGTTTTTCCTAACAAATGCAAGATATAGCATGGGCTATCTCCGCAAGGAAACTTCAGATCTGCAAAAGTCATGGTTTTTTGGTCTTCGGGGAGGCAGGGGAACAGGAATATGTGTTTGTTTTGCGAATTTGAGCTCTATCTGCAATGGGCACTTTTCATGCTATAAGCAGTTTTTCCTAACAAATGCAAGATATAGCATGGGCTATCTCTGCAAGGAAACTTCAGATCTGCAAAAGTCATGGTTTTTTGGTCTTCGGGGAGGCAGGGGAACAGGAATATGTGTTTGTTTTTCGAATTTGAGCTCTTTCTGCAATGGGCACTTTTCATACTATATGCAGTTTTTCCTAACAAATGCAAGATATAACATGGGCTATCTCCGCAAGGAAACTTCAGATCTGCAAAAGTCATGGTTTTTTGGTGTTCAGTGAGCCGGGGGAACATGAATACGTGTTTGTTTTTCGAATTTGAGCTCTTTCTGCAATGGGCACTTTTCATGCTCTAAGCAGATTTTCCTAACAAATGCAAGATATAGCATGGGCTATCACTGCAAGGAAACTTCAGATCTGCAAAAGACATGGTTTTTTGATCTTCGGGGAGGCAGGGGAACAGGAATATGTGTTTGTTTTTCGAATTTGAGCTCTTTCTGCAATGGGCACTTTTCATACTATAAGCAGTTTTTCCTAACAAATGCAAGATATAAAATGGGCTATCTCCGCAAGGAAACTTCAGATCTGCAAAAGTCATGGTTTTTTGGTGTTCAGTGAGCCGGGGGAACATGAATACGTGTTTGTTTTTCGAATTTGAGCTCTTTCTGCAATGGGCACTTTTCATGCTCTAAGCAGTTTTTCCTAACAAATGCAAGATATAGCATGGGCTATCTCCGCAAGGAAACTTCACATCTGCAAAAGTCATGGTTTTTTGGTCTTCGGGGAGGCAGGGGAACAGGAATATGTGTTTGTTTTTCGAATTTGAGCTTTTTCTGCAATGGGCACTTTTCATACTATAAGCAGTTTTTCCTAACAAATGCAAGATATAGCATGGGCTATCTCCGCAAGGAAACTTCAGATCTGCAAAAGTCATGGTTTTTTGGTCTTCGGGGAGGCAGGGGAACAGGAATATGTGTTTGTTTTGCGAATTTGAGCTCTATCTGCAATGGGCACTTTTCATGCTATAAGCAGTTTTTCCTAACAAATGCAAGATATAGCATGGGCTATCTCTGCAAGGAAACTTCAGATCTGCAAAAGTCATGGTTTTTTGGTCTTCGGGGAGGCAGGGGAACAGGAATATGTGTTTGTTTTTCGAATTTGAGCTCTTTCTGCAATGGGCACTTTTCATACTATATGCAGTTTTTCCTAACAAATGCAAGATATAACATGGGCTATCTCCGCAAGGAAACTTCAGATCTGCAAAAGTCATGGTTTTTTGGTCTTCGGGGAGGCAGGGGAACATGAATACGTGTTTGTTTTTCGAATTTGAGCTCTTTCTGCAATGGGCACTTTTCATGCTCTAAGCAGTTTTTCCTAACAAATGCAAGATATAGCATGGGCTATCACTGCAAGGAAACTTCAGATCTGCAAAAGACATGGTTTTTTGATCTTCGGGGAGGCAGGGGAACAGGAATATGTGTTTGTTTTTCGAATTTGAGCTCTTTCTGCAATGGGCACTTTTCATACTATAAGCAGTTTTTCCTAACAAATGCAAGATATAAAATGGGCTATCTCCGCAAGGAAACTTCAGATCTGCAAAAGTCATGGTTTTTTGGTGTTCAGTGAGCCGGGGGAACATGAATACGTGTTTGTTTTTCGAATTTGAGCTCTTTCTGCAATGGGCACTTTTCATGCTCTAAACAGTTTTTCCTAACAAATGCAAGATATAGCATGGGCTATCTCCGCAAGGAAACTTCACATCTGCAAAAGTCATGGTTTTTTGGTCTTCGGGGAGGCAGGGGAACAGGAATATGTGTTTGTTTTTCGAATTTGAGCTCTTTCTGCAATGGGCACTTTTCATGCTCTAAGCAGTTTTTCCTAACAAATGCAAGATATAGCATGGGCTATCTCTGCAAGGAAACTTCAGATCTGCAAAAGTCATGGT